>NC_064931.1:751631568-751933949 GCF_023897955.1 Schistocerca gregaria
CCCCATTACTAACGAGCATTTTATATAGAGCTGAGGCAGGCATAGTATGATTACTGAACTGTGATCGGATGTGAACCGTACATGCTATACATCTCCGGAAGGCTATAATGTGCTCGTATCACACTGAGCCAATGTTTTAAGATAGTAGTTTCTTCGTTTTACAGTTCGATAACATAGTTTATCTTAGAGAAACCGGGAAGAATGATGTATGTCATGCACTTGAAATATATTTCTTACATTGTAATATTTATAGCACAACATTCCATACTACTGATAGGTCGGAAAGGCAAACGATCCAACATTGTAGCCCATTTTAAGTGCGATAAGTTGTAGCCTTAGGAGTGGGTGTGTTTATGTTCTCTCTTAGCAATACCTTCCAGGTACTGATCCTAGAGTCTAAAATAATACTTTAAAATTAATAGCTTATTTGATTTACTTAAAAATGCTTCGAATTACATCCGTCTGGAGCTCCATCACGCATAAAAATCACCAGTTCTTGTTCTTCTTAACCGTCTGCTATTACATCACAGCACTTTCAGATCCGTTACTATACATCGTTAAGGAGAGCTAACCTCCTCAACATGGACGCATTTTGACAAAGCTAGTGCACTTGGTTGGGCGAGGACTCGGCAAGCTCCATTCATTCACGGGACGTGGAATGTAGCAGTTTATTTCTGGTCGGCTGTAAATTAAATCGGTAACGGTACAGCAGGGTGGTTTGGTCAAAGACAGTGCGAGAGGGTCTTCCAGTCTCTAATTTTATCCTAGGACTGCGAGAATGCTCTGTGACTACCATCCACATAGAGATAGATCGTAAATTAAGCGCTATGCTCGATGTGTTAGAAATATATAGAGCGCTGTCTGATATGCTTTGACGATGTACGTGTTCGAGAATTAACAGTGAATAGATGTACTGCATAGTCATCTATCTATATTCGCAATGATACTCGCAAAGTGGACAAGGCCATCCTCAGGCTTTGGGAAACATGCTGTCACATCACTTGTCGGTGTTGAAATTACTGAAAAATTGGTAAATTTGTTCACACTATCAACTGTAATGCTTATTATTTCAGTATATTGGCGGTGCCTTTTCCATCCCATCCGTCCACTGCTATGCTGTTGGTTACCACATAATGACTGACTAACAACGCTTGTTTGAATTGGAACAAGAGTTTTGTGGATGGGCGATATCTTCTGGGGGTGGCTACCACCGAAACAGTGACAGCGTACATGACTGCAAATGAGGAATCAGTTGAAAAGGAACGCAGAGCAATCATCTATTCCGTCACTGTGACATATGAGTTCAAATATAGAGGTCGTCAATCACTTTCGGACAGCAGTTTGGAAACTCTCCACAGCGCCGCCAAGCTCTTCCAATTTCCTTATGTTGTAACAGAGCGTGTTAATGTCAGTTTAGAACCTGACAAAGACCTCAAAGTCGCGGCAGAAAAACAAAATGTATGGCAGTGTAGAAAGCGTGCTACAGCAGAAATATATAATGTTTCGGACAACGAGACAGAGTCATCTATCTACATTCGCAATGATACTCGCAAAGTGGACAAGGCCATCCTCAGGCTTTGACACTTAAACTGGGAAACATGCTGTCACATCACTTGTCGGTGATGAAATTACTGAAAAATTGGTAAATTTGTTCACACTATCAACTGTAATGCTTATTATTTCAGTATATTGGCGGTGCCTTTTCCATCCCATCCGTCCACTGCTATGCTGTTGGTTAACACATAATGACTGACTAACAATGCTTGTTTGAATTGGAACAAGAGTTTTGTGGATGGGCGATATCTTCTGGGGGTGGCTACCACCGAAACAGTGACAGCGTACATGACTGCAAATGAGGAATCAGTTGAAAAGGAACGCAGAGCAATCATCTATTCCGTCACTGTGACATATGAGTTCAAATATAGAGGTCGTCAATCACTTTCGGACAGCAGTTTGGAAACTCTCCACAGCGCCGCCAAGCTCTTCCAATTTCCTTATGTTGTAACAGAGCGTGTTAATGTCAGTTTAGAACCTGACAAAGACCTCAAAGTCGCGGCAGAAAAACAAAATGTATGGCAGTGTAGAAAGCGTGCTACAGCAGAAATATATAATGTCTCGAACAACGAGACAGAGTCACTGAGAGTCTCTTGCGACTTACAGTATATTCCGCGGGATACGATCACCCTCCTACACGACAGGTGATGAAACTTTTGTGCAGTGGATCAATGTCTCTATATTTAATAGGGTCATCACATGTGCTCGATGTCTGCACGCATTGGGTATTTGTTTTCAGTATATGAGAGGAGAGAGATGCGGTAATAATCTTCTCTAATTCTCTATGGGATGAAGTTAGTTGAGCTTTCTAGTTCCTAATTATTCTCTGATGTATGGTATAGAATAACGAAGACAGCATGTTGGGAAGACAGATGTGAATGGACGTGGATCTGTAGTACTTGTACGTACTTTGGGGGTGCACCACAATGCAGTAGCAAAATCCACATCCTTCCACCCAGTTCCCGTACTGTCTTTTATACTACCTCGTGTTGTAGGAGCAGGCTTTGTTTCCGTCGAATGATCAAAACACGGTCCTGTCGCAGTAACTCAGCTTCGTTTGTTTCTACATGGGTTGCAGAAGCTGGTGGATATGGCATTCTCCGACTTCTGCACAGTTCCGACTTAAATTGGAACGATCACATGTGCAAAGCTGCAGAAATGGCAGCAGTCGCAAGATGCGTACGGACTGCCTAAAACGAGGGTGAAATTTTATTGTAGCAGATAGGTTCGAGAGAGGTGACTCGTTTCGAGATGTGAGAGGGTCAGAATTATGATTCACTTTTGGCTCTGATCATTGAAGGGCTTCTCCGTAGGATAAATAGCAGATATGTGCTTGAATGGAGGGACCTTATTCCAAATCCCAGAAAGCATTTCGAGCGGACTGCGTAGCATTTGAGATCTGAATAGTTAGTCTACATTTCTTACGATCTCAATCAGCACACCATGTACTACTGTCTGTTATCCTTCTCAATGAGCCATCACCTATAACTCGGTGGATGTGTAGCAGAACCTCTGACATGGTATCGGGACAGAATACACTAAAAATACTGGAGAAATGTCTAGCGGCGTGAGGGAGTTGCAAATAGCAGTTTAATACCACATTCCTTTCAAAATTCAGCGATTTTATCACGAGGTTGGAACATGGGTTACGTCTAACCGAGTTGCTGGTCTGATAATATACACTCCGACGATCACCGTCTTGATATTTGTTGAAAAAAACCACGTGATTCTTAGGTAATACAATGTCTCAATTTATAAAGCCAGTGTAGCTTTTAACGTGGACACTTGTGTGCACCTGTAGAACCAAGACCACTTGTGACAGTAGCATATACCAGGTGTACCGGCATGAAATGAACGTTTTTTTTTGTGAAAATGAAACACTAATTTGGAATTGAAAAGTAAAAACATTTTATTCAAAGTACTGACCATTGCTTTCCATACATTTTGACCACCCTTCTGGAAATTTGTGGACACCACACCAATAGAAATGTTCGTCTTTTGAAGCAAACCAATCAGACACCCAATTTTCGACTTCTTCGTAGGAATCGAAGTGTTCCTCAGCCAATGCGTGTCCCATTGATGGAAACAAATGGTAGTCGGAAGGGGCCAAGTCTGGCGAACACGGCGGGTGGGGTAGCAGCTCCCAGCCAAGTGTTCTGATTGTATCCTGAACCAGTTTTGCTTTGTGTGCAGGTGCATTGTCGTGTAAACAAATTACTTTGCCATGTCTTCTGGCCCATTCTGGTCTTTTTTCGATCAATGCATAGTTCAAATTGCTCATTTTTCGTCTGTTGCGATTAGTATTCACAGTTTCCCGGGTTTTAGAAGCTCATGATACACCACACCTTTCTGATCCCAGCAAACGCAGAGCATTGTCTTCTTGCCGAATCGATCTGGTTTTGCAGTCGATGTTGATGGTTGCCCCGGATTAACCCATGATTTTTTCCATTTAGAATTCTTAAAATAAATCCGTTTTCATCGCCAGTAACAATTCGACGGAAAATTGATTTTCTTTCATGACTTTGAAGCAAAATTTGACAAATGGTTTTTCGGTTTTCTATCTGTCTTTCATTCAGTTCATGTGGCACCCTTTTTCCGTACTTGTGGATCTTTCCCATACCTTTCAAACGGTCAGAAACTGTTTCTTATGCAACATTTAGCGTTGCTGCCATTTGCTTCTGACTCAAAGCATCATCTTCATCCAATATTGCTTGTAATTCGGCGTCTTCGAACTTTTTCGGTGGTCTTCGACGTTCTTCATTTCTTACATCAAAATCATTATTTCTGAACATTTGAAACCATCTTTTGCATGTTGCTTCTGATAGAGCATGATCACCAAATGCCTCCACAAGCATTCGATGCGACTCTGCAGCACTTTTTTTCAAATGAAAACAAAAAATTAATGCTTTCCGCAAATCATCACTTTCTGGTACAAAATTCAACATTGTTAACACGATGAAAACATATGATGTAGTTTGTTCCATGACTTGATGTATATTAGATATCTTTGACAGATGTCATACCAACCAAACAAAAAAATTAAGGCTCGCTCACAACAAATGTTCCCTATCGACACATTTGTATGTTAAATCTCATTTCATACCGGTACGTCTGGTAGTAGTTGTTGCGATCGGGTTTTTTAATATCTGGCAGTTTGTAAGAAGATTACAACACTCTTTCTAAGACACATTGGTACCACTAGCAAGAAAAAACTAATGAGACCTGACCACCCATCGTTGATTTTCGGTCAGTATTATTTCGCATCGCCGGCAATCTATTAAACTTAGTAGTAGGGGGTGCGTGACAAGTTCGCCTTGAGCATCATGCTTATAAAGTATGTGTTTGTGTCCCGACATGTATAAGGGAAATGACTATGTCCATCCGTAAGGAAGGTATGGATTTGACGTGGAATACTGTGATGTGGAAGGGAAGAGTATGTCAAATCATAAGAATGGTAGAAATGTTTCTATTTCCAGAGCCACTCCCGTCAACACGGTATATTTCCGTTTCTTCGCTCATTGTCGAATGTTGTTCAACTGAGACTGCGATCGTAATATTTAGTTGTAAGTACAGGGACAATATATAAATGTGACCGAGTTCTTAGGGTGATGATTCTACCTGTGTGTGCTTGGCTTGTAGTGCTGATGACCTGTGCAGGGATGATTCATGTTTCACGTTAATAGTAGGATCTGTCTGAATGGAGAGGCCTGTTGGATCATAGGAATGTAGTCATCTTATCTGGGGTGTCCTCTAGACGGCAGAACAGTGAACTAATACTCAGTATGTGTTGGTCAGCTTTCGAGATCGCGCGGAAATTAGAGAAGATTGAACAGGGGATGGGTTTGCACTGGACCGTTATTCCCTCCCATGTAGATTGTTCGGTTGACTGCTTCTGCACATTTCGCACCATTATTTAGTGGAGGGAACATGGATTGTGATGTGTGCATCTAGCAGGTGAAAATTTCTCGCCTGTGTTTAGTTGAGAGAACTTCGATTATGGTGTGTGTATCTAGCAAGTGAAAGACACATTTGCTGGTTCTCTAGACATGAGAAACACCTTAGTTGACCTTGTAAATTATAGGAATGATTTATAATCTGTTACATTACCGATATCAGTATTTGCGAGTGGAAATATCAGTTATCCTGCTCTGGTGACCCGTCGGGGGTGTATGACGGCCGGCCTCGCAGGGAAATATCTAGTGCTTCGAGGAGTGTATATGGTGCTGTCTGTCTTAGTGGTAAATGTACAAATGATGTAAAAGGGCTGATTTTGACTGTCGCAGGATACGATTTGTGTGTTTACTAGAACGACACGGGACGTGGTGATATATTGATAGGTCGGAGATTGGTTTCACGTTCTAATATTCTATCTTCTGCCCTTGGGGGGAGGGCAGTGTAACTGAGTAGGAGTCTTTCTGTATTTGACGATATGTAGGGTACTTCGCAAGGTTTAATTGTGGGTGCAATATGGCTATCTGTGTAAAATAGCTTTTTGTGGCTGAAAGTCTCGTCTGCAGAGAGAAAAAAAGAAAGGCGTACGGTGCTTCCACTCCGGTAGCAGCAGCAGTTTGACAGGTAAGTTCAGTGATGGATGATCTGTACCGTTAGGAATGCACCCTATGCTTTTCAGGGATGTAGTGCAACTTTCCTCTCTCCGCACTGGACCCTAAGTGGCATCACACTAACAATGGTATTTAGGGGATACGTATTTCGACAGGAATTTCTCAGCTGTCAAGTATTAAAGAGATTCCAGCGCCTCATCCTTGCGGGACCCGAACGGTCGCATCGCAGCATCGCGGGGACCGTCGATGCACCCCGACACTGGTGTTGGCATCAGGTGTCAAGTGGTGGGATGTGTTTTTTACTAGCGATCTTTTGTTTAAACTATATTCCATCTACATCTACATAGTTAGTCCGCTAGCCACCAAGCAGTGTGTGGTGGAGTGCACTACTCGCGACAAAGTCATATTCAAATGGTTCAAATGGCTCTGAGCACTATGGGACTTAACATCTATGGTCATCAGTCCCCTAGAACTTAGAGCTGTGTGTGGCAGACTGGCACACTGGAGATTGGACAGGTGTGCGCAATCTTCTTGCGGCGATGATGACAGACACAACATTTATGGCCTACAATCCACCTTACTCCCTGCTTACCGTCACCTCGACCATGGCCTCTCAGTCGTCTACAGGCTACACTTTTAGTTATTTGAACATTCTGCCCACTATTTTCTCATTTAAAAAAACCATAAACCACAAATACCACAGTAGTATTGGGGATCACTGAAATCATGAGTCGTAGGGCTAGGCCAGTGTGAGCCCATTTTGTTAGTGTGGGTTGCCTACATCAGGGGCACATATGCACTCAGGGGCACTTAACCTATTGTTCTCCTTTGATTTTTTGTCGAACATCACAAAATGGCAATCTGTAGAATGATGCCTCACAACCTCTCCTCTCAAGAAAAAGTTATAATCCTCACCCTAAGCCGTTTAAGTCATGGTGATGGTCTTCTATGACTCTAAAGGGGTTATTCTGTCTGATGTTCTCCCTCACTGTGAAACGATCAAGTCTGAACTGTATTGTGCTACCCTTGGAAATTGAAGAAACGATTTCAGAATGTTCGTCGTCACAAAAATGAACGAACTTCCCCTCTATGAGCACACAAGGCCTCACACAAGTCTGAGCATCCGACAGGAGCTCACAGAACTTCATCCTCATCCGCCCTACTGCCTGGACCTCGCACTTTCCAACTTCGATTTGTTTGGACCAATAAAGGATGCATTCCACTGGAAACAGTATGAGGATGATGGAGAGGTTATTGATGCAGCAAGACGTTGGCTCCAACCTCGACCAATAAAGTGGTACCACATGGGCATACAGGCTCTCCCAGTAGTGTGGTATAAGACTGTCACACTGAACTGATATTGTGTTGAAAAATAGGGCTTTGTAACAAAAAGATTGAAGAATAATATGGTTATTGGAATCCTGAACAAAACCAACATGCTTTCAGAAAAAAATGTGTAGCATTACTTAAGTACACCCTCTTCGTATGTGGACATTCTTTCAGCAAATTCAGCCTCCACAAATTTTATAGTTACAGGCTGAACACTTCCACACTTTGGTGCAGGTGGAGCACAAGCACTGATGCATTGCTCCATTTGGTCTAATGTTACACTGTTGTTGCGCAAATAGTCAACAAATTTTTGGTACACTCCTCTTACATATGGACGCAAATGACATGGTCTGTCTCTTGCAATAAGAGAAATATTATCACTACACTACACTACCGTTATTAAGTCATTGGTAATTTATGCTTCAGAGAACCTCATACTAGATCAGAAAGGTTCACTCAAAGCATTAGAATTCAGAGCACAGTACGGGTCAGTAAGTTTAAACACACTTGAGTGTTTTTGATTATGTTGGTGTCCCATAAAGTTAATTCTAGCATTACGTCGCCATATGTACCTATTACACACACCTTACGACCAAACATGTGAACATTAGTAGGGGTACGAGATGTGTCGTACTTCTCGTCTGGTACGGCCAGTTCTTACGCGAGTAAGTGTTATAGTTATTGTAAGTTTGTGAGTAAAACTGTTTTTACATATAACCGCTTCGCGAGAGCCAAGGCTACATACAACTGTGTACTGTATTTGTCTTCTTAGTGAACAGACGAATGTTTGAAGCCGTAACTGTTGCAGTGAGCATACAGGGTGACAATAATTGAACTATATGATGAAAAAGGAGGAAGTCTTGAAAGGAGGATATAAAATGAACATCAAAAAAAGCAAAACGATTATAACGGAATGTAGTCGAATTAAGTCGGTTGACGGTGAGGGAATTAGATTAGGAAATGAGACACTTAAAGTAGTAGATCAGTTTCGCTATTTGGGGAGCAAAATAACTGATGATGGTTGAAGTAGACAGGATATAAAATTTAGACTGGCGATGGCAAGGAAACCGTTTCTGAAGAAGAGAAATTTGTTAGTATCGAATTTAGATTTAAGTGTCAGGAAGTCGTTTCTGAAAGTATTTGTATGGAGTGTAGCCATGTATGGAAGTGAAACGTGGACGATAAATAGTTTAGACAAGAAGAGAATACATAGAAGCTTTCGAAATGTGGTGCTATAGAAAAATGCTGAAGATTAGATGGGTAAATCACATAACTAATGTGGAGGTATTGAATAGAATTGGAGAGAAGAGAAATTTGTGGCACAACTTGACTAGAAGAAGGGTTCGGTTGGTAGGGCATATTCTGAGGCATCACGGGATCACCAATTTAGTACTGGAGGACAGCACGGGGGGTAAAAATCGTAGAGGGAGACCAAGAGATGAATACACTAAACAGATTCAGAAGGATGTAGGTTGCACTAGGTACTGGGAGATGAAGAAGCTTGCACAGGATAGAGTAGCATGGAGAGCTGCATTAAACCAGTCTCTGGACTGAAGACCACAACAACAACGTGATAAAAAACATAAATTAGTTACAAACTATGGCGTTCACAGACTTTACTCAACATGTAAACGTCACTACAGATATTCGGATTTAGTTTATGACATGTTCGATATGCCTGCCATCATTGGCGATGATGTGGCACAGACGAATAGCGAAATTCTGAATGACCCGCTGAAGTGTCAGAACATCGATGCTGTCGATGACCTTCTGAATGGTTGTTTTCAGCTCAGCAATGGTTTTGGGGTTATTGCTGTACACCTTGTCTTTAATTTAGCCTCACCAAAAAGTAGGCGCAGGTGTTCAGATCCGGAGAATATGGCGGCCAATCGAGGCCCATGCCAGTGGCCTCTGGTACCCAGAGCCAGAATGCGGCTCCCAAAGTGCTCCCCTAGGGCATCAAACACTCGATGGTGTCGAGCTCCATCTTGCATGAACTACATCTTGTCGAGAACAGGGTCACTTTCGATAATGTGGATGAAATCATCTTCCAAAACATTCACGTACCGTTCGTCAGTCACCGTGCCATCAAGGAATATTGCACCGATTATTCCGTGACTGGACCATGCACACCACACAATTATCCGTTGAGGGTGAAGAGACTTCTCGGTCGCGAAAGCGAATTCTCAGTCCCCCAAATGCGCCAATTTTCCCTATTGACGAACACATCCAAATGAAAGTGGGCTTCATCGCTTAACCAAACCATACTAATACCAGTCATGCTCCGCGGCTAGCTGGCTCTGAGCACTATGGGACTTAACATCTGTGGTCATCAGTCCCCTAGAACTTAGAACTACTTAAACCTAAATAACCTAAGGACATCACACACATCCATGCCCGAGGCAGGATTCAAGCCTGCGACCGTCACGCGGTTCCAGACTGAAGCGCCTAGAACCGTACGGCCACACAGGCCGTCGCAGCTGCTAGCCGTGCAGTTCGAACGTCCTAATGGAAACTTTTCAGAAGTCAAGACAATTTTATTTCATACACAGTAGTTCAATAACTGTCACTCTGTAATTACAATTGTGGGTCAGGTGCAAGAACGGTTTTGCTGACTGAATTCGTGATTGCGCTAGTCTTATGTTAACGTGACGAACAGTTATATCGTTGTCAGAAATTTTCATGAACAATGTATAACGTACTGAAACGAGACCTAGGTGTATAAAACGAGTAATAGACATGAACGTGCTAAAACTGTGGATTATTGCCAACAATTACGTCCTTTCAGCAAGTGGCTTGTTAAACGCTACTGGAGATGACTTTGCAGGATAACATAGAAGAGACTTACAAGCATAGTACGCGATGGAACTATGAAGAACGGAGTTGCTGAAATAATTTCATCTACAGCACAAGAAGCTGCCTTCATTTCAACACGCCACCACGCCGACAATGAACAGATAAACTGCATTGTTGTGCACACTCCCCAGTTAAAAACTAACACAATTTAGTAGTTCAAAATGTAATTTTTTCATTATAAAACTATTTTCTTTCTTTTCCTTTCATTAACTTTCGCTGTCTAAATAAAACTGCTGAACGTGAACTATTAGTTTTCAATGTACACTACTGGCCATTAAAATTGCTACACCAAGAACAAATGCAGATGGTAAACGGGTATTCATTGGACAAATATATTATACTAGAACTGACATGTGATTACATTTTCACGCAACTTGGGTGTATACATCCTGAGAAATCAGTGCCCAGAACAACCACCTCTAGCTGTAATAACAGCCTCGATACGCCTAGGCATTGAGTCAAACAGAGCTTGGATGGCGTGTACAGGTACAGCTGCCCAAGCAGCTTCTGCATGATACCACAGTTCATCAAGGGTAGTGACTGGCGTATTGTGACGAGCCAGTTACTCGGCCACCATTGACCAGATGATTTCATTTGGTGAGAGATCTGGAGAGTGTGCTGGCCAGGGCAGCAGTCGAACATTTTCTGTATCCAGAAAGGCCCGTACAGGACCTGCAACATGCGGTCGTGCATTATCCTGCTGAAATGTAGGGTTTCGCAGGGATAGAATGAAGGGAAGAGCCACGGGTTGTAACACATCTGAAATGTAACGTCCACTGTTCAAAGTGCCGTCAATGCGAACAAGAGGTGACCGAGACGTGTAACCAATGGCAACCCACACCATCACGCCTGGTGATACGCCAGTGTCTCGGTGACGAATACATGCTTCCAATGTGCGTTCACCACGATGTCGCCAAACACGGATGCGACCATCATGATGCTGTAGACAGAACTTGGATTCACCCGAAAAAATGACGTTTTGCCATTCGTGCATCTAGGTTTGTCGTTGAGTACACCATCGCAGGCGCTCCTGCCTGTGATGCAGCGTCAAGGGTAGCCGCAGCCATGCTCTCCAAGCTGATAGTCCGTGCTGCTGCAAACGTCGTCGAACTGTTCGTGCAGATGGTTGTTGTCTTGCAAACGTCCCCATATGTTGACTCAGGGATCGAGACGTTGCTGCACGATCCGTTACAGCGATGCGGATAAGATGCCTGTCATCTCGACTGTTAGTGATACGAGGCCGTTCCGTATTACCCTCCTGAACCCACCGATTCCATATTCTGTTAACAGTTATTGGATCTCGACCCACACGAGCAGCAATGTCGCGATACGATAAACCGCAATCGCGACAGGCTACAATCCGACCTTTATCAATGTCGGAAACGTGATGGTACGCATTTCTCCTCCTTACACGAGGCATCACAACAACGTTTCACCAGGCAACGCCGATCAACTGCTGTTTGTGTATGAGAAATCTGGTTGGAAACTTTCCTCATGTCAGCATGTTGTAGGTGTCGCCACCGGCGCCAACCTTGTGTGAATGCTCTGAAAAGCTAATCATTTGCATATCACAGCATCTTCTTGCTGTCGGTTAAATTTCTCGTCTGTAGCACGTTATCTTCGTGGTGTAGCAATTTTAATGGCCAGTAGTGTACCCACCATTTGTCATAAGTATTTATCTTTTACTTAAACTATCTTTCTTTTAAATTAATACTGCTGCAGTTACATGTATTTTGTATGCTTCTTGAGGGTATGTGTTACAAATGTGTGTGCAGGGTTATTTTAAAAATGAGTTTGTATACTTTAATGTTTGATACAATCGTGGCGTCCGTCTTTAGTGTCTGGACACCGATCAATAGAATTAAAGCTGCTTGTTCGTTGTTTGTCTAAGCTTCACAGTGAATGTGACAACTGTCAAGCCACGTAGGCTACGTATACAACTTACTTCCGGTAGTGTTACCAAACTTTCAAAAGTAATTACTTGGTTCTTGATGATTACATAGCGAAGTGAACAGATGTATAGTATAATCCTACTGTGCTTATGGGTCAGTAGTAGAATTACGTGTTATTTACATAATTTAGTTTCTAGATGGAATTTTATTCTCCACGTCCACACAATTCGGAAATGAAACAAGTTCATCTGGGGTGAAATAATCAGACATAAACTCGGTTAGATTATTTCTAACAAAACCTCGTGTAAATACATTCCTACGAACCGTTTTATTTGAAGATACCTCTGTGAACTACTGGACCAATGGGAAACTGGAATCAACTATTTACGTGAAGTCAAGGTTAAAATAAGGAAGTGTTCGGTGTCCATCTATCTTTTTAACTGTGATGGGGAAAGCGATGAGAGAGAAAAATGAAGACAAAAGAAGGGGAATAAGATGGATCATCAAATACAGGATATTTTGCCGATTGTTTATGTCTCCTCTCTCAGAACTTCAGGCATATATGATAAACTTAAAGTCTGCAGGAACAGCAGAGAATCGTTGAGCTAATTATAAATATAGAAAAGACCAAATCTCTGCGGCTAAATGCGACTGTGGTTAGGAAGACCCAATTAAACTGAAGAAATGTATCGGACGTCGAATACTTCACGTACGGAAGTACTGTGACTGAAACTGAAGGAGCAGAGGAGGATGTCTCTAACAGGATCAAGAAAACAAATTCAGCCTTCGTCCAACTGCACCCCATCTGGAAAAGCAACGAGATTTTTCTGCGAACAAAACTTCGAATCTTCAACAGCCACCTAAAATCAGTGTTCTTCTACTGGTGTGAAGTCTCAAAGGTGACAAAATCAGTCACCAAGTACACACTTTTTCAAACAATGGTAGTGATTGGTCACACGCTGCACAAAACACAGACGGTAGTAGGGAGACAAACCCTGTATTGGAATTTCCAGACGCATCGCAGATGGGCAAGACAGAGAATAACACGGCGGAGGATAGTGAAGAGAGACGCAGTAGATGTAGGAAGAATGTGGGGAGACGTGATGGCATAGTAAAAAATCAAGTCCGCTGGAGATATTTCGTCGAAGCCCTATGATCCAACGACTGGAACGATTCGACATAAAACAAAGACCGTTTAACTTGGACTCCTAAACACGATTCAATTCAGCATTTTTGACATTAAAGACATTGCCTCTACACATACACAATCGCATATATATACAATAAATTAGTAAATAAAAGTTTATTTTATCATCTCGTCTCTCTGTTGTGACAAGCTAGGCACAATCAGCCTTCCATTTCCACCAATGCAAGGGAATTCTACACAATCTGGAGAGTTTAATTCTCTCTGCTATCATAAACAGTTTCCCAATGAGTGATCCCCTATGTAGGGCGTCCCTCGCTTGTTTCAGTGGTTGAGACTCAAGTATCTTATGGTTTAAGTCTTCTGCCTCTCTATATTCAAAGCAGGGGGAGTCTGTTCTTTTATCTCTTCTTCTTTTAAGTAACAAACTTGTTTAAATTTCTAGGGTTTGACAAGCACATTGAACCTATATAGGATAGCTTATTTTTTGAATACCTTGTTCAGTGATTTATTCAAAGTCCAACGAAGTCGAGCTTCGAGACCTTATCACGCTCGTTGCTGCCTGTAATGACAGCGTCCGATGCCCTACTATCAACCCTCACAACTGCCTCACATTGGTGTTATATCTTTCCAGCAACTTTATTAAGGCATCATCCACTCCAACCTTTTCCAGTGCTGTCGATACTAACCTCCTTGACACAGAATCACAGTCCTTTACTAAATCAACAAACTTGAAATGGAGATCATGATTTTTTGCATTCATCTTCTGGTCTATTTTACCAATTTTCTTAGCGAGTCTTGTGTACTGGTGAGCATATACTTATTCTGTCTAAAGAGGCCTCAGAGCAGAGTATGGAGCCATTAACTAGCTGGAGGTGGTATTACGTAACTGTTATGGACTTGGATGGTGATAATTTGTACCAACAAATTTCTTTTCAGAATGAGATTTTCACTCTGCAGCGGAGTGTGCGCTGATATGAAACTTCCTGGCAGATTAAAACTGTGTGCCCGACCGAGACTCGAACTCGGGACCTTTGCCTTTCGCGGGCAAGTGCTCTACCAGCTGAACTACCGAAGCACGACTCACGTCCGGTACTCACAGCTTTACTTCTGCCAGTATCCGTCTCCTACCTTCCAATCTTTACATAAGCTCTTCTGCGAACCTTGCAGAACTAGCACTCCTGAAAGAAAGGATACTGCGGAGACATGGCTTAGCCACAGCCTGGGGGATGTTGCCAGAATGAGATTTTCACTCTGCAGCGGAGTGTGCGCTGATATGAAACTTCCTGGCAGATTAAAACTCATTCTGGAAACATATCTGTAATTTTTCCTTTAGGAGTGGTCGGTTTCCTGACCGATTAAAGTACTCGGTAGTGAAGCCACTTTATAAAAAGGGAGACATTGATAATGCTGAAAATTTTAGATCTATTTCTATGCCATCAGTGTTTGCTAAAGTTATCGATAGTGTTGTATATACAAGGTTACTGGAGCATTTAAATTCACATAATTTGCTGCCAAATGTTCAATTTGGTTTTAGAAACGGTTTAACAACTGAAAATGATCTCTTTTCTGTGTGAAGTTTGGGATGGATTAAATAAAAGGTTGCGAACACTAGATGTTTTCTTTGATTTAACGAAGGCTTTTGACTGTGTTGACCACAAAATATTACTGCAGAAGTTGGACCATTATGGAGTAAGCGGAGTAGCTTACAGTTTGTTCGCCTCTTACTTTAAGAACAGAAAGCAGAAGGTAATTCTCCGCAATATTGAGAGTGGTAGTGATGTTCAGTCCAAATGGGGCACTGTTAAGTGGGGCGTTCCCCAAGGGTCGGTGCTGGGGCCACTGCTGTTTCTTATTTATATAAATGATATGACTTCTAGTATTACAGGTGATTCAAAAATATTACTGTTTGCTGATGACACCAGCTTGGTAGTGGAGGATCTTGTGTGTAATATTGAAACATTATCAAATAATGTAGTTTATGAAATAAGTTCGTGGCTTGTGGGAAATAATTTGATGCTAAATTACAGTAAGACTCAGTTTTTACAGTTTCTAACTCACAATTCAACAAGAACCGATATTTTGATCAGACAGAATGGGCATATTTTAAGCGAGACGGGACAGTTCAAGTTCCTAGGCGTTCGGATAGATAGTAAGCTGTTGTGGAAAGCCCATGTAAAGGATCTTGTTCAGAAACTAAATGCTGCTTTATATGAGAATGCAGGCTTTCTCGGCGAATCTTGATGATAAATTCTTCTCGGGTTGACAGCCGAGTTAATGCGTGGAATACAACATTATCAATAATGAGACGAGAGCGCTCCGATGGAGGTAGGTCGGTGGCGGCGTATGGAATAAACAGGCTGCACCGAGACGAGACGCCAGGACCCGGCGCCCGCGGCTCCCCCACACCACGCGCCGACGCGCCGGTTCCGCTCGCGCCTGATTGGCCCGACCCGCGCCAAGGATGCAGAGATGCCCGTGGGCCAGCGGCCATAAAGACCCGGACGAGACGTGAACCCGACACTTCGCCTGAAGATGGCAAGTAAGAAACGTTGCTGAAACGTTGCTGGAGAACAACGCATTGACTCGGCTGTCAACCCGAGAAGAATTTATCATAAATGCTGCTTTATTTACCATTAGAACAGTATCTGAAATAAGTGACACTTCAACACGAAAAGTAGTCTACTTCGCATATTTTCATAATCTTATGTCGTGTGGTATTATTTTTTGGGGTAATTCTTCTGATTCAAAAAGGGTATTTTTGGCTCAAAAACGGGCTGTTCGAGCTATATGTGGTGTACGTTCGAGAACCTCTTGTCGACCCCTATTCAATAGTCTCTGAATTCTGACATTGCCCTCACAGTATATATTTTCTTTAATGTCGTTTGTTGTTAGCAATATTAGCCTATTCCCAGGAGTTAGCAGCTTTCACTCAGTTAATACTAGGCACAAATTCAATCTGCATGTAAAATGCACGTCCTTGACTCTTGTACAGAAAGGAGTGCAGTATTCTGCTGCATGCATTTTTAATAAGCTACCACAAGAACTCAAAAATCTTAGCAGTAGCCCAAACTCTTTTAAGTCTAAACTCATACGGTTATAGTTGGTGGGGACTTCAACCTTCCCTCGATATGTTGGCAAAAATACTTGTTCAGAACCGGTGGTAGGCAGAAAACATCTTCCGAGATTGTCCTAAATGCTTTCTCAGAAAATTATTTCGAGCAGTTAGTCCACGAATCCACGCGAATTGTAAATGGTTGCGAAAACACACTTGACCTCTTAGCCACAAACAGTCCAGAGCTGATAGAGAGTATCATGACTGATACAGGGATTAGTGATCACAAGGTCGTTGTAGCTAGGCTCAATACCGTTTCTACCAAATCCACCAGAAAGAAACGCATAATAATTTTATTTAAAAAATCGGATAAAGTGTCACTAGAAGCCTTCCTAAGAGACAATCTCCATTCCTTCCGAACTGACTATGCAAATGTAGACGAGATGTGGCTCAAATTCAAAGATATAGTAGCAACAGCAGTTGAGAGATTCATACCTCATAAATTGGTAAGAGATGGAACGGATCCCCCGTGGTACACAAAACAGGTCCTAACGCTGTTGCAGAGACAACGGAAAAAGCATGCGAAGTTCAGAAGAACGCGAAATCCCGAAGATTGGCTAAAATTTACAGACGCGCGAAATTTGGCACTGTCTTCAATGGGAGATGCCTTTAATAGGTTCCACAACGAAACATTTTCTCGAAATTTGGTAGAAAATCCCAAGAAATTCTGGTCGTATGTAAAGTACACAAGCGGCATGACACAGTAAATACTTTTGCTGCGCAGTGCCGATGGTACTGTTACCGACGACTGTGCCTCTAAAGCGGAGTTATTGAACGCAGTTTTCCGAAATTCCTTCACCAGCGAAGACGAATGGAATATTCCAGAATTTGAAACACGAACAGCTGCTAGCATGAGTTTCTTAGAAGTAGTTACCTTAAGGGTTGCGAAGTAAATCAAATCGATTGATACGGGAAAGTCTTCAGGTCCAGATTGTATACCGATTAGGTTCCTTTCAGATTACGCTGATACAATAGCTCCCTACTAAGCACTCATATACAACCGCTCGCTCACCGATAGATCTGTACCTACAGACTGGAAAATTGGGCAGGTCGCACCAGTGTTTAAGAAGGGTAGTAGGAGTAATCCATCTAACTACAGACCTATATCATTGACGTCGGTTTGCAGTAGGGTTCTGGAGCATATACTATACTCAAACATTATGAATCACCTCGAAGGGAAGGATCTAGTGATACGTAATCAGCATGGTTTCAGAAAACATCGCTCTTGTGCAACGAAGCTAGCTCTTTATTCACACGAAGTAATGGCCGCTATCGACAGGGGATCTCAAGTTGATTCCGTATTTCTAGATTTCCGGAAAGCTTTTGACACCGTTCCTCACAGGCGACTTCTAATCAAGCTGCAGGCCTATGGGGCATCGTCTCAGTTGTGCGACTGGATTCGTGATTTCCTGTCAGGAAGGTCGCAGTTCGTAGTAATAGACAGCAAATCACCGAGTAAAACTGAAGTGATATCAGGTGTTCCCCAGGGAAGCGTCCTGGGACCTCTGCTGTTCCTGATCTATATAAATGACCTGGGTGACAATCTGAGCAGTTTTCTTTGGTTGTTCACAGATGATGCTGTAGTTTACCGTCTAGTAAGGTCATCCGAAGACCAGTATCAGTTGCAAAGCGACTTAGCAAAGATTGCTGTATGGTGTGGCAGGTGGCAGTTGACGCTAAATAACGAAAAGTGTGAGGTGATCCACACGAGTTCCAAGAGAAATCCGTTGGAATTTGATTACTCGATAAATAGTACAATTCTCAAGGCTGTCAATTCAACTAAGTACCTGTGTGTTATAATTACGAGCAACTTCAGTTGGAAAGACCACATCGATAATATTGTGGAGAAGGCGAGCCAAAGGTTGCGTTTCATTGACAGGACACTTAGAAGATGCAACAAGCCCACTAAAGAGACAGCTTACACTACTTTCGTTCGTCCTCTGTTAGAATATTGCTGTGCGGTGTGGGATCCTTACCAGGTGGGATTGACGGAGGACATCGAAAGGGTGCAAAAAAGGGCAGCTCGTTTTGTATTATCACGTAATAGGGGAGAGAGTGAGGCAGATATGATACGCGAATTGGGATGGAAGTCATTACAGCAAAGACGTTCTTCGTCGCGGCGAGATCTTTTTACGAAATTTCAGTCACCACCTTTCTCTTCCGAATGCGAAAATATTTTGTTGAACCCAAGCTACATAGGTAGGAATGATCATCAAAATAAAATAAGAGAAATCAGAGCTCGAACAGAAAGGTTTAGGTGTTCGTTTTTCCCGCGCGCTGTTAGGGAGTGGAATGGTAGAGAGATAGTATGATTGTGGTTCGATGAACCCTCTACCAAGCACTTAAATGTGAATTGCAGAGTAGTCATGTAGATGTAGAAGAGTTTCCTCATGGCTCACTCCTTCTATTCTGTTGAGGAGCTCCTGGAAGAGATAATAAATTGAGCAGATTCAAGTGTTACATTGTTGATTTCCATTATTTAAACTTACGACTTGTCAGCTGAATATGTTTTTTATATTTCATTTTATCTTGTTTCTAATATCGTGTTAAAATTTCATGTATTGACTCGTGCCATGACCATGGAGACTCCTTAATTTGGTCCCACGGAACAATAAATAAATAAATAAATAAATTGGCCGACCTATGAAATTCATCTGATGGAACTAGTGAAGACGGATGTTCATTAAAAGAGTTCAGCATTTGCCCATTGGGTACTTGGGAATGTCAGTATTTCATCAAGAAAATCATGTTCACTTATGAGGAACACTTTATGTTCAATGGTTTCGTGAACAAGCGAAATTATGTCACAGAAAACCCTCGACTAATTATTGAGAAGCTATTATATCCACAACAAGTGACTGTTGTGCGACATTTGGACTGAGGACGTAATTTGGCCTTACTGCTTCAAAGATGGAGCCGAAAACGCATTAACAGTGGATTGCGAACGCTACCGTAATATGTTGCGAGACTTTTTGTGCTCTTGGCCACCCAGATGTTGTGATTTCACACCATATAATTTCTTTCAGTGATGATGTTTGAAATATCGTGTGTATGCGGCAAACCACGATCATTTTTAGAGTTCAAGGCAAGTGTGTCGAAAAATTACAGAAAATTTAGTCGAAAGAACGAAAGTGGGCTTGCAGAGTCATGGAAGGTATTTGAGAAATATCATACTTCATAAATAGTCACAGGTGCCGTAAACTGCAATAATATGTAAATTACGTAATTTCATCAATAAATTTGTATGTTATTATGCACTCAAAAGTTGCGTTCTTTATGGGACAGCCTTTAGTTGCGATATGTTATTTTCAAAATTGAAACACAGATTTTTGCTTGCGCATGAGTCTCAAATTTTTGTTCTTTCTTTTAAAAACGTAGTAGTTCACATTAGTGTCCAAAAATCATGTTGAATTTGCTGTAGTAATTTCATCCCTAGCTAGGTGCTTACTGTGGTGTTACCTACTATGTATTAGCAATGGTTCTTGCAAGTCAGATATTATCGTCGTTATTGCCACAGTGGTTTTTGGGGCGTACTTCAGCATCTCTAGCACAGCTGTTAGTTCTGCGCTCATGATAGATTCTTTGTGGGGAAGCTCGTACTTTCCCCCGTCACTGCCAATAAATGCGGAGTTGGTTGGAGATCTGATGCGAAAATGCTCAAGTGTTGTCAAGTCACCCAAGAAGAATCCAAGAAGAATCTTAAGTATCCTGGATCGCCTGCAGTGGATTTTCTCTCGTAGACGAGCTCTAATAGTGCTGGATTGTGTAATGCTGGATGTGTTGTACTTTGAGGATAGTGTACAAAGGAACACACGATTCTTCCTTATCGGAAAATAATAAATAACTAAACAAACACATAAATATCTGGTCAATGTTTCAATCTAATGACCGATTTTAGAATCGTGCAAGAATGCGCACTAGAAACCGCCTTAAGTACTTTCTGATATTTTCTACTGTTTTTGTTGTTGTGAAACATGAGATCGTCTTTTGTGCACCTTTAGAAATTTTTTTGAGTTCTACACATTTAAGTGCTATGTTGTTGTTGTTGTTGTTGTCTTCAGTACTGAGACTGGTTTGATGCAGCTCTCCATGCTACTCTATCCTGTGCAAGCTGCTTCATCTCCCAGTACCTACTGCAACCTACATCCTTCTGAATCTGCTTAGTGTACTCATCTCTCGGTCTCCCTCTACGATTTTTACCCTCCACACTGCCCTCCAATGCTAAATTTGTGATCCCTTGATGCCTCAAAGCATGTCCTACCAACCGATCCCTTCTTCTAGTCAAGTTGTGCCACAAACTTCTCTTCTCCCCAATCCTATTCAATACCTCCTCATTAGTTACGTGATCTATCCACCTTATCTTCAGCATTCTTCTGTAGCACCACATTTCGAAAGCTTCTATTCTCTTCTTGTCCAAACTATTTATCGTCCATGTTTCATTTCCATACATGGCTACACTCCAAACAAATACTTTCAGAAACGACGTCCTGATACATAAATCTATATTCGATGTTAACAAATTTCTCTTCTTCAGAAACGCTTTCCTTGCCATTGCCAGTCTACACTTTATATCCTCTCTACTTCGACCATCATCAGTTATTTTACTTCCTAAATAGCAAAACTCCTTTACTACTTTAAGTGTCTCATTTCCTAATCTAATTCCCTCAGCATCACCTGACTTTATTCGACTACATTCCATTATCCTCGTTTTGCTTTTGTTGATGTTCATCTTATATCCTCCTTTCAAGACACTGTCCATTCCGTTCAACTGCTCTTCCAAGTGCTTTGCTGTCTCTGACAGAATTACAATGTCATCGGCGAACCTCAAAGTTTTTACTTCGTCTCCATGAATTTTAATACCTACTCCAAATTTTTCTTTTGTTTCCTTTACTGCTTGCTCAATATACAGATTGAATAACATCGGGGAGAGGCTACAACCCTGTCTCACTCCTTTCCCAACCACTGCTTCCCTTTCATGCTCCTCGACTCTTATGACTGCCATCTGGTTTCTGTACAAATTATAAATAGCCTTTCGCTCCCTGTATTTTACCCCTGCCACCTTTAGAATTTGAAAAAGAGTATTCCAGTCAACATTGTCAAAAGCTTTCTCTAAGTCTACAAATGCTAGAAACGTAGGTTTGCCTTTTCTTAATCTTTCTTCTAAGATAAGTCGTAAGGTCAGTATTGCCTCACGTGTTCCAACATTTCGACGGAATCCAAACTGATCCTCCCCGAGGTCTGCATCTACCAGTTTTTCCATTCGTCTGTAAAGAATTCGCATTAGTATTTTGCAGCCGTGGCTTATTAAACTGATAGTTCGGTAATTTTCACATCTGTCAGCACCTGCTTTCTTTGGGATTGGAATTATTATATTCTTCTTGCAGTCTGAGGGTATTTCGCCTGTCTCATACATCTTGCTCACCAGCTGGTAGAGTTTTGTCAGGACTGGTTCTCCCAAGGCCGTCAGTAGTTCTAATGGAATGTTGTCTACTCCGGGGGCCTTGTTTCGACTCAGGTCTCTCAGTGCTCTGTCAAACTCTTCACGCAGTATTGTATCTCCCATTTCGTCTTCATCTACATCCTCTTCCATTTCCATAATATTGTCCTCAAGTACATCGCCCTTGTATAAACCCTCTATATACTCCTTCCACCTTTCTGCCTTCCCTTCTTTGCTTAGAACTGGGCTGCCATCTGAGCTGTTGATATTCACACACATGGTTCTCTTCTCTCCAAAGGTCTCTTTAATTTTCCTGTAGGCAGTATCTATCTTACCCCTAGTGAAATAAGCTTCTACATCCTTACATTTGTCCTCTAGCCATCCCTGTTTAGCCATTTTGCACTTCCTGTCGATCTCATTTTTGAGACCTTTGTATTCCTTTTTGCCTGCTTCATTTACTGCATTTTTATATTTTCTCCTTTCATCAATTAAATTCAATATTTCTTCTGTTACCCAAGGATTTCTAGCAGCCCTCGTCTTTGTACCTACTTTATCCTCTGCTGCCTTCACTACTTCATCCCTCAGAGCTACCCATTCTTCTTCTACTGTATTTCTTTCCCCTATTCCTGTCAATTGTCCCCTTATGCTCTCCCTGAAACTCTGTACAACCTCTGGTTCTTTCAGTTTATCCAGGTCCCATCTCCTTAATTTCCCACCTTTTTGCAGTTTCTTCAGTTTTAATTTACAGGTCATAACCAATAGATTGTGGTCAGAGTCCACATCTGCCCCTGGAAATGTCTTACAACTTAAAACCTGGTTCCTAAATCTCTGTCTTACCATTATATAATCTATCTGATACCTTTTAGTATCTCCAGGGTTCTTCCATGTATATAACCTTCTTTCATGATTCTTAAACCAAGTGTTAGCTATGATTAAGTTGTGCTCTGTGCAAAATTCTACTAGGCGGCTTCCTCTTTCATTTCTTAGCCCCAATCCATATTCACCTACTATGTTTCCTTCTCTCCCTTTTCCTACACTCGAATTCCAGTCACCCATTACTGTTAAATTTTCGTCTCCCTTCACTATCTGAATAATTTCTTTTATTTCATCGTACATTTCTTCAATTTCTTCATCATCTGCAGAGCTAGTTGGCATATAAACCTGTACCACTGTAGAGGGTGTGGGCTTCGTATCTGTCTTGGCCACAATAATGCGTTCACTATGCTGTTTGTAGTAGCTTACCCGCATTCCTATTTTCCTATTCATTATTAAACCTACTCCTGCATTACCCCTATTTGATTTTGTGTTTATAACCCTGTAGTCACCTGACCAGAAGTCTTGTTCCTCCTGCCACCGAACTTCACTAATTCCCACTATATCTAACTTTAACCTATCCATTTCCCTTTTTAAATTTTCTAACCTACCTGCCCGATTAAGGGATCTGACATTCCACGCTCCGATCCGTAGAACACCAGTTTTCTTTCTCCTGATAACGACATCCTCCTGAGTAGTCCCCGCCCAGAGATCCGAATGGGGGACTATTTTACCTCCGTAATATTTTACCCAAGAGGATGCCATCATCATTTAATCATACAGTAAAGCTGCATGTCCTCGGGAAAAATTACGGCTGTAGTTTCCCCTTGCTTTCAGCCGTTTGCAGTACCAGCACAGCAAGGCCGTTTTGGTTAATGTTGCAAGGCCAGATCAGTCAATCATCCAGACTGTTGCCCCTGCAACTACTGAAAACGCTGCTGCCCCTCTTCAGGAACCACACGTTTGTCTGGCCTCTCAACAGATACCCCTCTGTTGTGGTTGCACCTACGGTACGGCCATCTGTATCGCTGAGGCACGCAAGCCTCCCCACCAACGGCAAGGTCCATGGTTCATGGGGGCGTTAAGTGCTATATGCTATATTAAAGCTGTTTGAAAGGTATTGTAAATTCTTCAGTTACAGAATTTGATGATGAGTATAATTCTATTTGTTTTTAAAACTAGTTATATAACATGTGAACGCCTAAACCGTACTTAGTCGCTCTTGCACCATCTTGTACCTTGACACAGAAGAAGGTCTTTGCAAATTAACTGAATTTCTTTAATGCCTTAAAATTTTACCTATCTTGAAAAAGGAAGTTTGTGTTAGTTTCCAATAATTTCTATTTCAAGATATATTTATGTTGTAACTGGTTTTTGGTAACACATCTACTTAATTTGATTTCATTTACTGTAATAGGATAACAATGTATTAGATCAGCTATTAATTGCAATGCTGACAAGATTTTCTCGACTGCAACACTTTCAAATTTCAGTACAGTATTTGTTCCTAGGAACATCTTTTTAGATTTTGTAAAAAAAAACTTACTTTTCCCGAATAATTTCCATGATTTCAGACTAAAACTGCAGCTGAAAGTGAATGGTATCATTTAAGAAATGGAATAAGAAAATATATTAAACTTCTCTGACAGGGCAAGAGACTAGGCGAGCATGTCTTAGAAGTGTTATAACGTACAACACCCTCACACCCAAAAAGCAGATGCCTATCTTATGCTGAACATAAATTTGATATATTTAGGAATGAACATTGTATTGTCTTTAGTGCTATAAGTACAAGTTTTTGTGAACAACTGTGCAAGTGTACAGATTGGGTGTTCTTGAAATGTTAAAATACATCACATTAAGTAAAGAAGTTAGATAAACACTCTTTGCAACTTGTTCTTGAAGCTTGTCTTATATTTTGAACACGTGAAGCAGAAAGAAAGTTTTGGGCAAAGTGAACTGGTCTGTTAAGGTATGATTTATGTAATCATTAACTTTTGTCAGTTGTAATACTACATAATGTGTACTGCGTATTCAAAACACTGGTGAGGGCAAATTTAAAAACATGCATATGAGAAAAAATTTACTCTATACTGTGGATACTTGCCCCAATAATTACAGCTAATAAAAATGTCATTTATCTTTAATGTTTTTGTAATTCATAGGTGTTAAAATAAGGATATTGTTGCAGGTTTGAGAAATTCAGACCCCCATCACATGAACCACCTGTTGCCTCTATGTTAAATTAGAGATAACTGAAGTTTACAGTTTTTACAGGACGTGCTATTCGTATGATTCAGTTTGTGCTTGCTGTACTAGAAGATGTTCAAATACAACGCCCATTATAAAAACAGTATACAGCTGTTTTATAGATACATTTCTAGTTAGTCGAAATGAACCGATGCATTTTTTCTTCTCTTCAGTACGTTCAGCTTTTTAGGTGAAACTTTCGGTTGTGCAACTGCAGCAATTACTTCACGAACAAATATTGTGGCCACAGCCAGTTTCTTTTTCTCTGGCCGGTGCTCCTTTATCGAACTCGACCTGGAAGACAAAATCACTTTAAAAATTATACTACACATATCAGTTTACTACTTAATTATATAAAATTGATTTGTTATCAAGAGATATTCCTTAAGAGTTAACCAACCTTCGTAGTCTCAGCACAGCACTAAAAAGTTTCACAGAAAACAGGTATAATGTCAGAAAGTTAAAAAAAATGCTTTTTCTGATATGTGCAAAGCAACAAAAACTTATCAAATTCTGTTCTTTGTCGCTTTGACTATTAGAAAATAACTGATTTGTTTGAAGTAATGTAAATTTTCTAATCGGCGATATTTATCAAAGAATTATGCTTCTGCATCCACTGTTACATCTGCATCGTCATTGACAGTAGGACACTGGTTAAATTGTCAGGAGCTTCATAGTTTGTTTGGAGAGCAGAAATTTAAGGTTATTTCTTGATTTTGTATATAAAATTACTCCCAAAGTCAATATGAGGATGAAGGGTAATGTAGGAGATCATTTTGTCAAACACTGTAAAAACAAATTCAAGATGAGCAGCCATGGACACAGGCAACGTCAGAAATAATGATAGTGTTAATGATATTTACAAATGAGAACAAGAATGTGTGTCACCTCAGTTCCTTGTAGCGAAGAGCCTTTACTCAGGTAGTTTGCTTTTCTTTCCAATCTATGTTCCCTAATAGTAAACTGTGTGAATTTAGATATATTGCATTGTTTGTCAGAGACAACCTACAGTAAATTTTTTAGGTGTAATTCCACCTTTTTTAAATAGCTTTTTGGCATTCACAAGCATAGATTTATAGCTTGGAGAGTATTCTAGTTAGGTTTTAACAAACTGATGTGGTTTGCTATCGGTTCACATTTTGCTGTAAAATAACTGGAACATCGTTTCTGAGGAAAGTTTATTACCTGAAGTAGCGAACTGAAATATCCGACTACGTCACCTGCAGCCACTACGGGGGCAGGAGGCCAGCCAATTAGTGACAGGAACAACTGTGTGGAAGCAATCGATTCAGTCGCTTGTTTGAAAACAGTCGACTCATTCGGTTGTAGTTTTACAGTTGAATTATTCTTCAGTCAGTAGTAGTTTTACATATTCACTCATTTCTTTCGAGTGAAACCAGTTTGTGGGAGCAAACGAATGAAAAGGTCGACACAACTCTCTCTCTTTTTTTTATTTAGCTATCCATTCATTCATTCTTCTTCTGAATGGGTAGCCCTACCCACAGGAGTACAGGAAGACATCGCAGGAGCTCATGAAAGTTTAAATGGGCATTATACGTATATCTTTGGTTATGTACTGAACAGAAAATTCTTCTTTTGATCATTTAAAACTGATTAATATATTGCTGTGAATTAAGGTGTTCCAGATGCAGTTAATGCGTAGCTAATGAAGCTGCAGCTTCGGGGGTACAAAGTTGAGCACAAAAGTTTCAACAGGCGTATGTGAAGAAGAACATTGCCAAGTGGTAACGACTGTTTGCACTCCCTTTTACTGAAAAGGTACAGTGGCGTGGCACGTTACCTTTTAGCGCCCTGCCAGTGTACAGCAATGTTCATTTGTCTAGCTAAAAGCTGCAATAGAAAATACTAGACCACTACTGTCTATTGCAGGTCGCAACATACATAGAATTGTCCGGTAAATGGGATGTGGCTAGCAACTGAAATAAAAGTTTTATCTTGGCAGTGTAAATTTTCAGGTGTATATATACGAAAAAGATCACAGTTAATAGTGCCAAGTCCGTACTAGGTAAAGTTCACACGCACACCACAATCACACACACAGCCAGTTTATGGTATTTACACCCGTTACCGAAGTTAATAAAGTTCACCGGATCGTTTAGTTATGAAAATGCTCGCTCAAATGTTGTGCACTCTGCTCTACACGTAATACATGTTCCAGTCTTAGATCGCACAACACACCACACGGTTTTAGCTAACAGTCAAAAGCAATAATTTTGATATTCCGTCCGAAATTCCACACGATTTCCACTATACCGTTCACTTAAATACACGTTGTACTACTTCGCGAACTCGTAATTAGCATTTTTCCGCGATTTTACAGTACTTTCGTCGGAGCTGGTTTCAATGAGATGTTCCTAGTTCGAACCCTCAGCCCCGAACCCCCCCCCCCCCCCCCCCTAGATCACACCAAAGGCTTTGTTCCCAGCATACATTGGCGCGAGCCTGCATTTTTCTGATTGGCTGATATCACAAACAGCAAAACAGGTTGCAGTATTATCCTGCGCTAACCCGCGCTTTACTTCAATGACCAATCACAGTAAAACATTTCTTTCTATGGCAATTGCTAAATAAATAAATTTAGAAAAGTATCAAATATAAAATTACTCCTGAAATTACTGATTAATTTGTGTTCTAATCACCATTTATTACTACCATAAACTGACTGCACATTTAATTATAGTAAATCCCCTGTATAGTTTAACTGGTACTTCGTGCATAAACAAAACAATTTTCATTTACTTCTGTTCTTCTTCACTCATACAAAACTAACACTGCTAATTACTACACATATAAAACAATTATAATTATGCAAATACATTAAATATTAATCAAACATAACTTTACAACATTGTTTTGACTACGACTGCTAGCATTGTCCGTCAACTGCTGACCTCTGCAGCCTAATAGTACAACTACGTGCAGCTCTGTGAGTCAGGTCATCTGTCGATGACTCGTGCCTTATAACGATATCGTCCTAACAAGTGACAGGAGCGATGCGAAGACGCTACGCCTCTGTATGATAAGAGTCCATTTTAATTAAAACCGTTTTGAATCAATCAGGAGAGTGCGTGAGATTTCCTGCTGCTGCCAGGTACACATCCGGCGCGTGGAGGTGGCCAGCTAGCAGCACTGCATGGGCGGCCATGCCACCTCCTTGCGCCGGATTCTATCCTGATTACCGAAGACACCCGGCGGCGGTACCAACCATCAACGGTGCGGCGCCCCTGGACGGGAAAGAGGCTGAAGAAGAGATCGCTCAAACCCTGAGATCAATCGAAAGCACTCATACAAAAGACGTAACTGTCAGAGACTGCTGTCAGTCAATTGTCTCACATTAAGTGAAGGCAGTAATACCCGGTGAGTAAGTGAAAAGAAAATGATTCGTGTAGCTGACGTGACCGCAGAGACGCTTAACTAGTTTCATTAGATTGTTTCGTTCGACTGAAAAAACCGACTGAACGAAAAAACAATCGGCTGCACAATCGCTACTTAAACCAGTCGGTTTTCCCATCACTAAAGCCTATGTCTGGGGGAGGGGGGGAGGGTGTTTGTTGCAAATTACAGGGCAGTGTCAATACACAATTTTCATCAAATTGTGTAAATTGTGATCGATTACCGCGTTTGTATGCAGCAACGCTTCTTCAGTGCGAAGTGTATTACGCTGATATGATTTGACATTACTAGAGTTGCGCAATACCAAAACCATGTTTCGGTAATATTGGTACACTACATAAATGACCGTTTAAAAGGTAGTATTGCCGTTTTCTTTGCAAATAATTAAAACCGCATATCATTCAGTGTTAGTCCGTTGTGTATTTTCCATCCTTACAGAATATAAATTGCATTTTACAAGTAATAAAAATTAGTTGATCATGTAACTTCTGCTCGTTTATGTAACCAAAGCAATGACTTTTGATGTGCGGTTCACATGCACAGACATAAAAATTATACTTAATTACTGTTGTTGTTTTGTACCCAACAGAACATTCTTCATCATGAGCAAAGGCAGTGGTTTCCTGTTATCATCGATATATGCCGTCTGGCCCCCGGTAGCTGAGTGGTCGGCGCAACAAAATGTCAATCCTAAGGGGCCGGGTTCGATACCCAGTTGGGTCGGCAATTTTCTCCGCTCAGGTACTGGATGTTGTGATGTCCTAATCATCATCATTTCATCCCCATCGACGTGCAAGTTGCCGAAGTGGCGTCAAATCGAAAGACTTGCGCCCGGAGAACGGTCTACCCAACGGGAGGCCCTAGTCACACGACATTCACTTTTGTCGGAAAATGCCAAAGTTGTTTATGAATCACAGAAACGTGTTTTGTACAAATTTGACGAAGTATTGAAGTGATGTTTGATATACTCGTCTTTTTGTTTTGTGTTTTCTTATTGTACCTTTTTGTGGAGGAAATTACGTTTTCTAGCACTATGTGAGGAATCCATATTGTTTTCTTTATTTTTACTAGAACATCCCTCTGCTTTACGTTACAAATCAACAGTTTTCAAATAAAACCTGAATTAATCATTGAAATTTTCAGTTTTGATATAAATAATGTTTACTATTAAGTAACAGACAGGATGATAACTATGTAGAACAAAAATTCAGTAATTATGACAGAACGGTTAAAATTTGTGGGACGTATTGGGAATGTGGTATCTACATTGCATTAAAACGTGGTCATGATGGGCCTCCACGTCTTTATTCTAAACTCAATTTCTAGATGATTCATTGCTTCCGGTTTTCAGGAGAATCTAGTAAGAGACTGACCCCGCACGTCTAGCCGTGCGATCTAACGCGCTGCTTCCCGAGCAAAGGCGTGTCGGTCCCTCGCACGAATTCGCCCGGCGGATTAGTGCCGAGGTCCGGTGTGCCGGCCTGCTCAAATGGTTCAAATGGCTCTGAGCACTATGGGACTTAACACCTGAGGTCATGAGTCCCCTAGAACTTAGAACTACTTAAACCTAACTAACCTAAGGACATCACACACATCCATGCCCGAGGCAGGATTCAAACCTGCGACCCTAGTGGTTGCGCAGTTCCGGACTAAAGCGCCTAGAACCGCTCGGCCACAAAGGCCGGCGCCGGCCAGCCTGTGGATGGTTCTTAAGGCGGTTTTCCATCTGCCTCGGCGAATGTGGGCTGGTTCCCCATATTCCACCTCAGTTACACTATGTCGGCGATTGTTGCGCAAACACTGTCTCCACGTATGTGTACACCATAATTACTCTACCATGCAAACATTTCGGTTTACACTTGTCTGGTATGAGACTTTCCTGGGAGAAGGGGGGGGGGGGGTGGCCCACTGGGGGCCGAACCGCAAAGTGTCCCCGGGTTCAGTGTGGGGCGGCAGTTGGGTGAGTGGACTGCTGTAGCCTGTTGTGAACCAGAGAGGGCTCCGACAGTGACAAAGCCTCTCTGTCGTTTCTGGGTCTCGGTTCAATACACAATACACAAGACACTTATAACAAATGTAAAAAAAAAAAAGTTCAAATGTGTGTGAAATCTTATGGGACTTAACTGCTAAGGTCATCAGTCCCTAAGCTTACACACTATGTAACCTAAATTATCTTAAGGACAGACACACACACACCAGTGCCCAAGGGAGGACTCGAACCTCCGCCAGGACCAACCGCACAGTCCATGACTGCAGCGCCTTAGACCGCTAGGCCACGAATGTAAAGAAAGCGATCGTTACGAGACAACGCCTGATAGGTATGCAACACACCTACTGTGCAGGTAATGCAGGCGCGACCTTAACTGACCAAAGTTACTACGAAAACTACAACAGTCTACACTTACTTATGGTAGTCTACAGTAGCCTAAGGTAGTTTTAGAACTCTTAACATTATGATTAATCAATACAATATGATAAACGGAACTATGTGACTAATGTTTAACAATATGCAACATGTAAAGACTTGTACCACTGTTTCATTTGAATTTCCGCTGTTACAGCAATGTTATGCAGAAAATTTCAGATAATTTGTTTCATTACTTATGATAGAACTTAAAATTTTTGGGACGTATCGGGTATATGGCATCTGTATTGGATTAAAACGTGGTTATGATGGGACTCCACATTTTATTCTACGAAATATGAATTATCCTTCCGTTCCCTTCTCATCAAACATGTATAAGGAACAAAAATGTTTCGTGCCACTCTTTGTTGCTCAAAGAAATGAGTTTAAATTTGATATGATAAACACTGAAATACGTCCAGCTGATTCGCTACAAAGCTTCGAAGTCGAGTGCTGGTTTCAACAGACGAAAACTCAGGACAGGGACTCAGCACAACGTCCTTAACAGAACAAAATTGGCTGATGTAAGGTAATTTCTGGAGTACCTCAAAGAATTGTGATAGGACGTTACTGTTTACAGTGTATGTAAATGATCGAGCAGAAAGTGTCGGAAGCTCTTTAAGACTGTGGTTGCCTGATTGATAACAGCAATGGCAAAGGACAGTATCGATTTGCAGAATATTGTACAGAGGATTGATGAAAGGTACAGGCTCTGGCAGTTGATCCTGAACGTGAATAAATGTGAAATACTGCGTATCTAGATACATAGGAAAAGATATCCAGATCTGTACAATTACACTATTAACAACAAACTGCTGGAAACAGTTCAATTGGTTCAAATGGCTCTGAGCACTATGGGGCTTAACATCTGTGGCCATCAATCCCCTAGAACTTAGAACTACTTAAACCAAACTAACCTAAGGACATCACACACATCCATGCCCGAGGCAGGATTTGAACCTGTGACCGGAGCGGCCACGCGGTTCCAGACTGAAGCGCCTAGACCACACGGTCACACCAGCCGGCTCTGCTGGAAACAGTATTTACCGTAAAATATGTAGGAATAACTATCCAGAGCGACCTTACGTGGGATGACCACATAAAACAAATAGTAGGAAAAGCAGTTGCCAGACCAAGATTATAGGTAGAGGTCTGCACGGATGCAGATATCCGCGGATATATCCTCGGATATCCACAGTATTTGTTACTTGGCAGATAAAATCGCGACCGGCGCGGATATCCGCGGGTCATCTGCGGATAATGAGCAAGGCATCTGCCCAGTACGTATGTTGCAATGTTAGTTGAAAACTTCAAGTCTGTTGACATTCTTGGAATCTTGCAGGGCCCGGGTAGAGCGGATGTCTGTTGTCCTCAGCCCCTGCCTACGACCGACGTAGCTGTACCCAAGAGACCTGCGCCTAATCCGTTTCCGCGTAAGTGTCTTTTGTGTGGCCCGTGAAGTATTCTCTGGGTGGCAAACCTGCCCACTGTCTACCACCAGATGGACAGAGCGTCTGCCATGTAAGCAGGAGATCTCGGGTTCAGTCCCGGTCAGGCCTCACATTTTCATCTGTCCCCGTTGGCGTATGTCAACGCCTGTAAGCAACTAAGGGTGTTCGTTTCATTGTAATTTCATTCTAACGAGCTGCATGGTCACCTTGGTATCTGTTCTTTCAGACATGTCCGAATGAACAGATACCATCTTAGCATATATAAAAAGTAGTTAAGCTGTCGCAGAAATGGCACCCTAACAATAGCTATGTTATTCCATACGATAATTCTAAGTACTGCTGTCTATTACTATTAATTACTCATTCAAAACTTAAATATATGCGGATGCGGGTTAGGACCTTGCGGATCCGGTGCGGATTGCACTTTTCTTATCCGTGCAGACCTCTAATTATAGGAAGAATATTAAGGAAATGTAACTCATCCACAAATGATGTCGCTTATAAAGCGGTTCTTCTACCTATTATTAAGTACTGTTTATCAATATGGGATTGTTATCAGGTAGGAAAGATACAAAAGAGAGAGAGAGAGAGAGAGATAGAGAGAGAGAGAGAGAGAGAGAGAGAGAGAGAGAGAGAGAGAAGATCCAGAGAAGAGTGAAGCGTTTCGTCACGAGATCATACAGTCGGTGCCAGAGCGTTACAAAGATTCACAACACACTCCAGTGACATACGTTACATGTGAGGTGCTGTGCATCACGGATAGGTGAGCTATAGAAATTTTGAGAAAAGATTTTCTGGAAAGACTCGGACAACATGTTACTTCTTCCCACATACACCTTGCGAAAAAAGAATGCCTCTGAGCACTATGGGATTTAACTTCTGAGGTCATCAGTCCCCTAGAACGTAGAACTACTTAAACCTAACTAACCTAAGGACATCACACACATCCATGCCCGAGGCAGGATTCGAACCTGCGACTGTAGCGGTCGCGCGGTTCCAGACTGTAGCGACTAGAACCGCTCGGCCACTCTGACCGGCTGCGAAAGGAGAACGACGAGAAAATTCGAGATATCAGAGCTGACACAGAGGCTACCGACAGGCTTCCCACGCGAGTGGAACAGAGAAGGGAGGATCAGTTAATGGTACCAGAAGATTCAAAGTGAATGAATAAGAAAGCGAGACGATGGACTGATTAACTTGTAGCGCTCCAAGTGGCCTGACAGCGAACCACCCGAGGTCGAGTTACCCTATATGAATTTCAAGCCCGTGGCTTCAATAGTGTCACTTGGCGCGAGTAGTCGATTGAGAGGAAACTGTGACAGGGGATTTAGAGCGTATCGAAGTGAGTACCAGGCGCGCGGCACGCGCATCTCTGCGACGAGCAGCAGGACGGCGAGAGCGGTGCCGAGCAACAGCAGCGCGATAGCCGGCAAGACGCCGGTGAGGCGCACGCCGCCGGGCCGCGCCACGGCCACGCACTCGGGCGCGCGCGGCAGATACACGCCCTCCAGTCGCCGCGACACGCCACGTTCCCAGCAGCGCCGCAGCCTGCGAACACACACCACTCACTCACCTCACAGCCGGCCACGCGCCGTGGAGCGTGCGCACACACACCTACACCCTAGTCTAACGTACACAGTCGCGACACCCACTGGTGCGAACCTAAAGGCCGTGTCCTACGTGAGCGACAGAAGCGAGCGACAGCGCGCGACAGCTCCGGGCGACAAAACTCGACTGCAGGTGTAGTTACGGAGGTGTCCTACGGGAGCGAAATCTGTGTCGCTGCCTGGGTGAGCGAAATCTGTGTCGCTGCCTGTCTCCCGCTACAACTGGCGACGTTTGAATTCGAACGTGTTTGAATCTTGTCGCTGCAGCACGCGCGACACAGAGCAACAGCCACGTGTCTTCTTACAAGGGAACCTCCCCATCGCACCCCCCGCTCCCCTCAGATTTAGTTATAAGTTGGCACAGTGGATAGGCCTTGAATAACTGAACACAGATCAATCGAGAAAACAGGAAGACGTTGTGTGGAATTATGGAAAAAATAAGCAAAATATACAAACTGAGTAGTTCATGCGCAAGATAGGCAACATCAAGGATGACCTGACCTATGGAGCTCCTTGGTCCCGTGGTTAGCGTGAGCAGCTGCAGAACGAGAGGTCCTTGGTTCACGTCTTCCCTCGAGTAAAAAATTTAATTTTTTATTTTCAGACAATTATTATCTGTCGTTCCGACCGTCCGATGCGAGGTAACTGCGCCATAGTATGTGGACGCTACACCTAAACAATCATCGAAACACATGACGTCAGATGACTACAGCACACGCATGCTAACGAGGCTCCCTGGCTGGCAGTTGACTGTTCGCTACTTTGGGCGAGAGTGCATTAAATACGTGAGATTTATTCTGTGGGCAATATGAACCCAGCAAATATAGCTCGCGACTTTAATAACAATCGCACAGTTGTGCGGTGCGGTCGCAAAACACAGACACTAAATTTATTACAGTGAACAGAGATGTCAATGAACGAACGGAAAGACCATAACTTTGCGAAAATATAGAAAGTAAACTTTTCACTTGAGGGAAGACTTGAACCAAGGACTTCTCGTTCTCCAACTGCTAACGCTAACCACGGGACCACGGCGCTCCTTCGCTCATTGTATCCTTGATGTTGCCTATGTTGCTCATGGACTACTCAGTTTGTGTATCTTGCTTATTTTTTCATAGTTCCACACAACTTCTTCCTCTTTTCTCGATTGATCTGTGTTCAGTTTTTCAAGGCCTATCCGCTGTGCCGACTTATAACTAAATCTGAGGGGGGTGCGATGGGGAGGTTCCCTTGTTCGCAAAGCAGTGGAGCGGACGCGGCGGCACCTATGAATTACTTAACATCCGATTTTAAGAAAACTATTTCGTGAAAAAATTTGATTCTTCCGCAACCTATAGCTTGATGTCCTTAAATGATAAAGGTCAGAATTTATTTTAATTATTCGTTATAGTTACTTTGCTGCACGAAATTGAGTACATGCCTGCACGAAATTTTTAAGAATTTGAAGAGGTAAAATTACATTGTGTAGACTTTACGTATAATTCATTTAAGGCCATACATTATTGCATATGAAATGTAACCAAATTGTATTTAAAGTTAACACTGAAATGATATCTATTTTCATTCTTGAGATATTGGTTGTTATATCCGCCCGTGGCCTGCGCATCGGGTATCTTCCCTGTGCTTTGGGGATCAATTGGTCGTAAAAATCGCCGTATCTCATAAAAGGTTCAAGATATCGAAACGACAAATTTAGGAAACGACAGCACGCAGAAAGGACTATTTTATCATATGATTAACACTCGATACGTTTTTGGAAACGCGTGAGCAGAGCGAAAACAAGATTCCCTATAACTTACACCATGAGGTTTTGTCCAAATTCTCATAGCCAAACAAAGGGAGAGAAACAGGTAAACGGGGTATCAAAGTGACCAGCATGAGGTCTAGTTTGGCATGAAAATATTAAACTGCTTGAAAGTAATCAGGGTAATGAACGAAAACTTAATTAATAAGCTGGGGAAAAATTGAAATATTTCATGAAAAGCTTCTGTAAATGAAGTGTCAAAAATGTCACGTAAAAAGATACATTGGTGTGGTATTTAAATGTCAAAAATGGCTTCCTTCAAATCAAGTACGTTAGGAAGTGTCAAAAATGTCACATAAAAAGATACATTGGTGCGGCATTTCAATGTCAAAAAGGCTTCCTTTGAATCAAGTACGTTAGGAAGGCAAATGAGGAGTCAGTAAGATCTGAATAAAACTTGAAATTAAAAAATGAAAGAAATCAGTCAAATATAAAAAAAAGTAGATCAGAGAAACGTTCTGCGTGCCTTTGAATAATGCTAGAAATCATGAACAGAAAATGAGGTGCACCAAATGTGTCCCTAAAAAACATTCGTATTTAATTTATTGATGAGATAGACGAATGCTCCTCTGCTCATTCACGTGTATTCGAAGAACTTGTCTGATGATCTTCGTAATTGACGATACTTATGAAATTCTCCATGGAGATTCCGCCCTTTGTAAAATTCATGCACGGCATTCCTTTTCGCTTTATTTTCTTAAGTAAACCCAATTCTGTAGCGTTACTCTCCTGCTACAGTGTTCTACAGGTTAAGGACGTCGTTTTATGGAAACAGCTGGTTGCCTCTATGCAGCCATCTTGTAGCGCGACATGGTCGTTCGCATGCTGGACATGCAAGGTTTTCGCCCAATGTTGCTGCTTGTCACTGGAGTGTCGCATATCCAGAAGCCGCACGCTTCTATCGCTCACACGTAGGACACGGACTAAAGCCTAGTTTACACGACGACATTGGGTTGCGCCACTCTTCTCGTGGAATGTGTTGCACGCAAGTGGTTTCATATATGTCTGAAGACAAGGCGACACCAATATACACTTCAGTTTCGTCGTTTTGTGGGTCCCTGAGACGTGTCTGAAATGGAAGTTTTGGCAGCTGCACGTCACACGAGTTCTGATGGAGTTAAAGCTTGTTGCGTGGAATCGCTGCATAAGAAAAAAATAAGAAACATGATTCGATCCGTGACTGGACGAAGAAAAGACGTCAGCTCGGTTGCTCAGCATCCTTGCTGAAATAATTTATAACGGAAGATCCAAGAAGTTCTTTTAATTATCTTAGAATCTCACGATAACTGTTCGCATTTCTTCTAAAAAGAGTTAATTATGTGATAAGGAATAAAGGTGCTGTAACACATGAAGCACTGTCGCCAGAACTGAAATTACATATTATAATGTGTGTATTACAATCGAGAACACTTGGCATGCTATAAGATACGGTTTTAGTTAGTGATGACGCTATTTAATTAACACCAATAATTATTAACATTAACAGTAATAATTTTTAACATTAGCAACAATAATTACTCGATCAGGCCGCATTAAGAAGAGAATGGTTTGCAAACAACTCTCTTGAAGAAAGAACTTTACAGTGGCAATATTTCAAAATTCTAACATATGTGAATGGGGAGCACTGCAGCGACGTTTTAAATAGATGAATATTGAATAAATAATGCAGCTTCTCGAATTTGTATAGCCTTCCCTCCTGTCAACAATATTCCTTAACCAAGAGTTTGCCAACTCAAACAATGGGATTTTAGTCTTGTAGACAAAAGCATTACCACAGCTAGAATTACACTTGCTTGTATTTTTCTTAATTCAGTTGTATATGTGCTCCTAACTCAATAAATTTTGCCATGCAGCTAAGATTGTCAAACCATGTATGATATTAGTGCACATGACGGTCTCAGTGGCAGCAATATGTTACTTATTTTTGTAATCAGCATCACTGAAATCCCAAAAACACATATGAAAAACATAGATATCCTAAAACCGAACATTATTCTCCGTTCCCCACTTCATATTTCAGTTTGTCTACACTCTAAGAACACACATAACCTCAAAACTCATGCAATTAGTGTCGCCAAAGTTGGAACACGCAGAAAGTGTTTAGTTTCGCCAACGAGATGCGCAAACGCGCGGCGCGCATGCGCCGTGGCCGGTAGCGCAGTTACCTGCAAACTAGTGTCGTCGTGTAAACTACGCTTTGCTATCGTCTCACAATTGGATCGACACTAGGGCCCATAGCGGCGAGAATGACAGCCATAATATTGATGTTTGTTTTTATTTTTCAGCTAAATTTACGAAATTGTTATTATATTTTTTGGTCACAAGCTTTGGCAATCAAGAGACATGAATTATCACGAAATAAATCTAAAAAGAGTGGAATGTCAGTGATTCATTGACATAACCTACTACATATTCATGAGGAAATACTTTCGAATCTACACATACTATAATTATCGATGTACATGTAGATGTATGTATGTTTCACATCTCCTCCTAAGCCACTCGACTGACTTCAACCAAGCTTGGTGCATGTATCACTCACTGTCTGGAAAGAATTGCTGCAGGGTTAAGAACCACATACCTACCAAAGGGGTGGGTAGGAGGGTGGGGTGGAAAAGCAGTGTAGCTCACAGCACGTGAATACCCATACTTAAGTCATCCCGTTTTCGAGAATGAGAGCACTGTGTGGTATGCAACAAACTGTACACATAATTTCATCACTTTGCGAAACTTCTTCACACTCACAACCCCACAAAATGGCGAAAGGAAAGAACTGTATCACTTACAACATTTTCGCTGTTCATGCATGACGTTTTCATTTGTTACTTCTTTAGTACTAACTGCATTCATGACACGTTTTGTAGACAATATTCGCGTATATCAGTGACAGTACCACTACATTATATCAGTGTCTGACACATAGTTCAGGAAATATGACGTCATAAACATTGAGATGCGTAAAAAAAAAAAAAAAAAAAAAACAGCGGCATCACGCAAGACGCTTAAATGTATCATCTCGTTGCTACTGATTCTATTCGCAACACTTTTCGTACAACACATATTTCGGGAGATATGACGTTAGACATTGTGATGCCTGAAAATCTACGGCATTACGATGACGTTTTAATTTCTGCTTCTTTAATGCTAATCCTATTCACAACACATTTCACAGTCAGTACCCACGTATAGCACTGGATGTTCCTGGAAAATTATATCATTTACAGCATAGGCGCTACGCTGGTGTCCACAATTAAAGCAACAAACGGATACTTTGCAAGGTTGCGTTTGTTTTGTCACAAAACAATATAAACAGGTGATACTAGAATAGAAACAATGTAAATAATACAGAATGTAATCAACTGCAACATGCATAACGGTAGACAATAATGTTCTTCGGTTTTTTTTTTCCAACGGATTTGCACACACATTCTGACAACTGGCTAATGTGCTCAGTATGGTGTGTGACCACCTCTGGCACCAGTACAGGTCTGACAAGGACATGACACACTGTGAATGATGTCATCAACCTCATGTTGAGGCTATAACGCCCATTCTTCCTGCAGAGCTGTTCACAAGTCTTGGAGAGTGGTTGGTGGATGCTGACGTGATGCAACTCGTCTCTCTAGTGCATCCCAGATATGCTCAATGGAGTTGAAATCGGGAGAGGGTGCGGTATCTTCCGTTAAAAAAAAAAATTATCCACCTGTGCTCTATGAGGTCAAGCATTATTGTCCATCCATAAGAAGTCTGAGCCAATAACACATCGCAACAGCCCCTTATGAGATCTCAAGACCTCCTCACGGTACCCGACAGCAGTTAAATCTTGCAGATTCACCCGTACAATTTCACGAAGAGGTGTTTCAATGGTCAACATAGTCCCTGTCCACACCATCAGGGATCCTCCTCGATATCGGTCTCTTTCCAACAATGCCTGGGTCCCGAAATCATATTCCACGTGCCCTCCAGAGACGAGTACGTCGACAATCACTCTCGAGACCAAATCGGCACTCATCTGTGAAAAGAACATTGACCCACTTTTCGACCGTCCGGTGGCTTGTTGACCGCTCCACTCTAGACGTCCCCCTCTGTGAAAACACGCCATAGGAAAACAGACAGCAGGCCTCCAACAATAAAGACTACTCTGCCGAAGCCTTCTTTACACAGTTTGTCTCGATACAACACATCCAGGGGATGCTGCGAGGTCAGATGCCAGTTGCAGTGCAGCACTAAGGCGGTAACGTCGTGCCCTTACTGCCAGATAACGGTCCACTCTTTCTGATGTCACACGTGGTCGGACTTTTCCTGGTCTCCAGGATACAGTTTCGGTCTCTATAAGCAGTCGCCTCATCCAAGAAACAACTGGACGATTCAAATTAAGCCATCGGGCTACATCAGTTTGCGACTCTCCCACTTCCATTCTTCGTATGGCCCTCCACGGCAGAAAGTCTGTAGGCGTCTTCTCTGTGGCGTATTGTACCGTTCATGACTGTGTACATAACGATTGTGGATGTGGGAGTACCCTGCAAACACTACTCTGCTTGATAAGTGCCCTGACGTCATGGTCGGCGTGGTTGGCCATTGATAGGAATGCCATCTTTCGTGCAGAACACGGTTGTAACGACATCTCTTGACAGTTTGTATGACTATATCCTGGATTAGACACAGGACGGGGAAGTAGAAGTTTGTTGCTTTAATTTTGGACGCCAGTGTAGTTCAGGAGATACGACGTCATAAAGAATGAGCTGCAGGGCGAAATTCACTACAGATACAGGTGAAATATGTGTGCAAATATGTATGAAATATGTTAAATACAGAGGGGTCCAAAAATGTATCCACTGTTTAAGAGTCCATAACTTGCAAACTACACTCCTGGAAATGGAAAAAAGAACACATTGACACCGGTGTGTCAGACCCACCATACTTGCTCCGGACACTGCGAGAGGGCTGTACAAGCAATGATCACACACACGGCACAGCGAACACACCAGGAACCGCGGTGTTGGCCGTCGAATGGCGCCAGCTGCGCAGCATTTGTGCACCGCCGCCGTCAGTGTCAGCCAGTTTGCCGTGGCATACGGAGCTCCATCGCAGTCTTTAACACTGGTAGCATGCCGCGACAGCGTGGACGTGAACCGTATATGCAGTTGACGGACTTTGAGCGAGGGCGTATAGTGGGTATGCGGGAGGCCGGGTGGACGTACCGCCCAATTGCTCAACACGTGGGGCGTGAGGTCTCCACAGCACATCGATGTTGTCGCCAGTGGTCGGCGGAAGGTGCACGTGCCCGTCGACCTGGGACCGGACCGCAGCGACGCACGGATGCACGCCAAGACCGTAGGATCCTACGCAGTGCCGTAGGGGACCGCACCGCCACTTCCCAGCAAATTAGGGACACTGTTGCTCCTGGGGTATCGGCGAGGACCATTCGCAACCGTCTCCACGAACCGTCTCCCGCACACCGTTAGGCCGTCTTCCGCTCACGCCCCAACATCGTGCAGCCCGCCTCCAGTGGTGTCGCGACAGGCGTGAATGGAAGGACGAATGGAGACGTGTCGTCTTCAGCGATGAGAGTCGCTTCTGCCTTGGTGCCAATGATGGTCGAATGCGTGTTTGGCGCCGTGCAGGTGAGCGCCACAATCAGGACTGCATACGACTGAGGCACACAGGGCCAACATCCAGCATCATGGTGTGGGGAGCGATCTCCTACACTGGCCGTACAGCTCTGGTGATCGTCGAGGGCACACTGAATAGTGCACGGTACATCCAAACCGTCATCGAACCCATCGTTCTACCATTTCTAGACCGGCAAGGGAACTTGCTGTTCCAACAGGACAATGCACGTCCGCATGTATCCCGTGCCACCCAACGTGCTCTAGAAGGTGTAATTCAACTACCCTGGCCAGCAAGATCTCCGGATCTGTCCCCCATTGAGCATGTTTGGGACTGGATGAAGCGTCGTCTCACGCGGTCTGCACGTCCAGCACGAACGCTGATCCAACTGAGGTGCCAGGTGGAAATGGCATGGCAAGCCATTCCACAGGAGTACATCCAGCATCTCTACGATCGTCTCCATGGGAGAATAGCAGCCTGCATTGCTGCGAAAGGTGGATATACACTGTACTAGTGACGACATTGTGCATGCTCTGTTGCCTGTGTCTATGTGCCTGTGGTTCTGTCAGCGTGATCATGTGATGTATCTGACCCCAGGAATGTGTCAATAAAGTTTCCCCTTCCTGGGACAATGAATTCACGGTGTTCTTATTTCAATTTCCAGGAGTGTAATTAACGGAGTTGTCTCATTTTTGGTGAAAGTGTAGCTTAAAGTCCAACTTAAACATATCACTGTAGGTGTTCGAAATGGTCACCATTAACATCCACACACAAACGATGCCGCCGAACTGCAGCACGCACTACTGACTGCAACGTGTTCAGTTGGATATTTGCACATGAATGTACGATGGATTCTCGAAGTGCATCCAATGTGCGTGGCTTTTTCGATAAACGACGTCCTTTAGTTTTCCCCACAGGTAAAAGTCCAGAGAAGTTAGGTCTGGAGAACGTGGTGGATACTCCACAGCACCTCTACGGCCTATCCATCTTCCTGGGAGTTTCGTCGAGATACGCCAACTTCCGTCTCCATACAAGTCTCGGATGGCAGGTAAAATGGATGTCTGAAGCTTCTGAAGGTACACCTCACCGGTAACTGTGCCGTCAAAGAAGAATGGCCCAATCGAGCCCCGGTAAGACAACCCACACCACACATTTACTCCTGGCACATTCACGGCTTTGTCTACATGGACGTTCGGATTTTCGGCGGCCCAGTAGATGCAAAAATGGTTCAAATGGCTCTGAGCACTATGGGACTTAACATCTATGGTCATCAGTCCCCTAGAACTTAGAACTACTTAAACGTAACTAACCTCAGGACAGCACACAACACCCAGTAGATGCAATTGTGGCGATCACTGTACCATTGAATTTGAACTGTGCCTCAACAGACCACACAATCATCTCTGCAAACTTTTCATCGTTACGCACCATGTCAGTAAACCAGTCACAGTACTCCATTCTACGATCTGGGTCGTCCTCGTTCATTGCGTGTAGCAATCGTGGGATGCAGCACTTCCACTTTGCTGTCTTCAAAATTCGCCAAACACTTGAGCGACTCACTCCAGTTTCACGGCCAGCCGGAGTGGCCAAGCGGTTCTAGGCGTTACACTCTGGAACCGCGCCACCCCTACGGTCGCAGGTTCGAATCCTGCCTCGGGCATGGATGTGTGTGATGTACTTAGGTTAGTTAGGTTTAAGTAGTTCTAAGTTCTAGGGAAAGAAAACTGGCGTTCTACGGATCGGAGCGTGGAATGTCAGATCCCATAATCGGGCAGGTAGGTTAGAAAATTTAAAAAGGGAAATGGATAGGTTAAAGTTAGATATAGTGGGAATTAGTGAAGTTCGGTGGCAGGAGGAACAAGACTTCTGGTCAGGTGACTACAGGGTTATAAACACAAAATCAAATAGGGGTAATGCAGGAGTAGGTTTAATAATGAATAGGAAAATAGGAATGCGGGTAAGCTACTACAAACAGCATAGTGAACGCATTATTGTGGCCAAGATAGATACGAAGCCCACACCTACTACAGTAGTACAAGTTTATATGCCAACTAGCTCTGCAGATGATGAAGAAATTGAAGAAATGTACGATGAAATAAAAGAAATTATTCAGATAGTGAAGGGAGACGAAAATTTAATAGTAATGGGTGACTGGAATTCGAGTGTAGGAAAAGGGAGAGAAGGAAACATAGTAGGTGAATATGGATTGGGGCTAAGAAATGAAAGAGGAAGCCGCCTAGTAGAATTTTGCACAGAGCACAACTTAATCATAGCTAACACTTGGTTTAAGAATCATGAAAGAAGGTTGTATACGTGGAAGAACCCTGGAGATACTAAAAGGTATCAGATAGATTATATAATGGTAAGACAGAGATTTAGGAACCAGGTTTTAAGTTGTAAGACATTTCCAGGGGCAGATGTGGACTCTGACCACAATCTATTGGTTATGACCTGTAGATTAAAACTGAAGAAACTGCAAAAATGTGAGAAATTAAGGAGATGGGACCTGGATAAACTGAAAGAACCAGAGGTTGTACAGAGTTTCAGAGAGAGCATAAGGGAACAATTGACAGGAATAGGGGAAAGAAATACAGTAGAAGAAGAATGGGTAGCTCTGAGGGATGTAGTAGTGAAGGCAGCAGAGGATAAAGTAGGTACAAAGACGAGGGCTGCTAGAAATCCTTGGGTAACAGAAGAAATATTGAATTTAATTGATGAAAGGAGAAAATATAAAAATGCAGTAAATGAAGCAGGCAAAAAGGAATACAAACTTCTCAAAAATGAGATCGACAGGAAGTGCAAAGTGGCTAAACAGGGATGGCTAGAGGACAAATGTAAGGATGTAGAAGCTTATCTCACTAGGGGTAAGATAGATACTGCCTACAGGAAAATTAAAGAGACCTTTGGAGAGAAGAGAACCACGTGTATGAATATCAAGAGCTCAGATGGCAGCCCAGTTCTAAGCAAAGAAGGGAAGGCAGAAAGGTGGAAGGAGTATATAGAAGGGTTATACAAGGGCGATGTACTTGAGGACAATATTATGGAAATAGAAGAGGATGTAGATGAAGACGAAATGGGAGATACGATACTGCGTGAAGAGTTTGACAGAGCACTGAAAGACCTGAGTCGAAACAAGGCCCCCGGAGTAGACAAGATTCCATTAGAACTACTGACGGCCTTGGGAGAGCCAGTCATGACAAAACTCTACCAGCTGGTGAGCAAGATGTATGAGACAGGCGAAATACCCTCAGACTTCAAGAAGAATATAATAATTCCAATCCCAAAGAAAGCAGGTGCTGACAGATGTGAAAATTACCGAACTATCAGTTTAATAAGCCACGGCTGCAAAATACTAACGCGAATTCTTTACAGACGAATGGAAAAACTGGTAGATGCAGACCTCGGGGAGGATCAGTTTGGATTCCGTCGAAATGTTGGAACACGTGAGGCAATACTGACCTTACGACTTATCTTAGAAGAAAGATTAAGAAAAGGCAAACCTACGTTTCTAGCATTTGTAGACTTAGAGAAAGCTTTTGACAATGTAGACTGGAATACTCTTTTTCAAATTCTAAAGGTGGCAGGGGTAAAATACAGGGAGCGAAAGGCTATTTATAATTTGTACAGAAACCAGATGGCAGTAATAAGAGTCGAGGGGCATGAAAGGGAAGCAGTGCTTGGGAAAGGAGTGAGACAGGGTTGTAGCCTCTCCCCGATGTTATTCAATCTGTATATTGAGCAAGCAGTAAAGGAAACAAAAGAAAAATTTGGAGTAGGTATTAAAATTCATGGAGACGAAGTAAAAACTTTGAGGTTCGCCGATGACATTGTAATTCTGTCAGAGACGGCAAAGGACTTGGAAGAGCAGTTGAACGGAATGGACAGTGTCTTGAAAGGAGGATATAAGATGAACATTAACAAAAGCAAAACGAGGATAATGGAATGTAGTCAAATTAAATCGGGTGATGCTGAGGGAATTAGATTAGGAAATGAGACACTTAAAGTAGTAAAGGAGTTTTGCTATTTAGGAAGTAAAATAACTGATGATGGTCGAAGTAGAGAGGATATAAAATGTAGACTGGCAATGGCAAGGAAAGCGTTTCTGAAGAAGAGAAATTTGTTAACATCGAATATAGATTTATGTATCAGGAAGTCGTTTCTGAAAGTATTTGTTTGGAGTGTAGCCATGTATGGAAGTGAAACATGGACGATAACTAGTTTGGACAAGAAGAGAATAGAAGCTTTCGAAATGTGGTGCTACAGAAGAATACTGAAGATAAGGTGGATAGATCACGTAACTAATGAGGAGGTATTGAATAGGATTGGGGAGAAGAGAAGTTTGTGGCACAACTTGACTAGAAGAAGGGATCGGTTGGTAGGACATGTTTTGAGGCATCAAGGGATCACAAATTTAGCATTGGAGGGCAGCGTGGAGGGTAAAAATCGTAGAGGGAGACCGAGAGATGAGTACACTAAGCAGATTCAGAAGGATGTAGGTTGCAGTAGGTACTGGGAGATGAAGCAGCTTGCACAGGATAGAGTAGCATGGAGAGCTGCATCAAACCAGTCTCAGGACTGAAGACAACAACAACAACAAGTTCTAGGGGACTGATGACCATAGCAGTTAAGTCCCATAGTGCTCAGAGCCATTTGAACCATTTGAACCAGTTTCACGGGCACACTGTCTCACAGACGTCTGTGGTGAGCGAGTGAATTGTTGGGACACACGACGGGAGTTAGCTGCACTTGTTACTGTTACATGTCGTCCAGATCGTTGTTTGTGTACATCTTTAACACAGCCTTCGGCTTCAAATTTGTTCGAATGCGACGAATCGTTAAACATGTCAGTGGCTCTGTTTGATACTCATTTCGCCATTGCCGTTCAACCTCATTTATGTTTTCGTACTTAAAATACCACTTCAAAACTAAGAACAAAACACTGACTATCTGGCTTCTGTCATCTGACAAAACAAAACAACGCAGTGGCGATTGCCGGAACTACAAACTATTACACTACCAAAGATGAGACAACTCCGTCAATTAGATTTCCAGTAATGGACTTTTAAACAGCGGATACATTTTTGGACCCCTCTGTACATGTGAAATACGTTTGACATGTGTGTATGTGAGCAAAGTCATGGGTAAAAAGCTCATACTAAACGGCTGGAACAATTTCAGCCAAATTTTGTGCGTTATGATCAGGAAAGAAATACTTTGGGGATAAGAACCAGAAGCCTCCTTCTGGGGTGAGTGTGCTAATGGGGAGAGAGACGGGAGAAGACGTGGACACAGAGAGAGGTGCAAGGAGGAGGTGGACAGATGTATGGGTAGGAACAAATAGACAGAGAGAAGGGAGGGGGAAATGGACAGAGACAGGGCAGAGGAGAAGATGCACAGAGACAGGAAAGAGGAAGAGATGGACAAACAGGGGAGAAGCAATTGGAATTGGAGGGAGTGAGGAGGAGGAGATAGACGCAGAGAGGGGGAAACAGCGGCATGGAGGTAAAAAGGTCGGGAATATTCAGTGAAAATAAAAATGGCTCTGAGCACTATGGAACTCAACTTCTGAGGTCATTAGACCCCTATAACTTAGAACTAGTTAAACCTAACTAACCTAAGGACATCACACACATCCATGCCCGAGGCAGGATTCAGTGAAATACTGGTCGTGGAATTCCAAGCATTTCCCTACGTATTAGCCCAGCCTTTATATCTTTACCTCGATGAAGCTATTTCTCATACTTATCACTTTGTTATATGTATTTCTTAAGCTTCAAGTCCCCTGCATCCTTATCTACTTTTATAATCGACGCTCATATACCAAAAAATTGATGTTATCGGTAAGCATAATGCTTTCGAAAATTATATTACGTCCTCCATTTTCCTTTGCATTCCTGTGGTCTTTTATTATTACATTACTTATTTTTTCTTTTAACGAGTTTAACTTGCACGATTTCCATCGTCTAATCAAGCGAGGGTTTGAATCCTTGCCCTTTCTTAGTATTGCTTTTATTATTTCTGATTTATTGCACCTTATTAAATTGTTTTGGGCAACGGCCTTGCCGCAGTCGATACACCGGTTCCCGTGAGATCACCGAAGTTAAGCGCTGTCGGGCGTGGCCGCCATGTGCTGTTGCCATTTTCCGGTGTGCACTCAGCCTCGTGATGCCAATTGAGGAGCTACTCGACCGATTGGTAGAGACTCCGGTCAAAGAAAACCATCTAAACGACCGGCAGAGCGGTGTGCTGACCACACGCCCCTCACATCCGCATCCTCAACTGAAGGTGACACGGCGGTCGGATGGTCCCGAGGGGCTACTTGTGGCCTGAAGACGGAGTGCTTTTATTAAATTGTTTTCCTTAATTTGCTTTATTTACGTAATATTTTTTATGATGTTGTGAATTTATGAAACTATTTCAACATTTTTTTCTGTTTATCTCATTTCACATGTACGTCTTTTTTGTAGATGGTATTTTCTAAATAACTGTAAATTTCTGTTCTTTGTTCATTTTATTACTCACACTTTGTAAACTTCTGCGAAAGCTGAATTTTGTGTACTACAATTCTTATGAAAAAAAATGACTCTGAGCACTATGGGGCTTAACTTCGAAGGTCATCAGTCCGCTAGAACTTAGAAGTACTTAAACCTAACTAACCTAAGGACATCACATACATCCATGCTCGAGGCAGGATTAGAACCTGCGACCGCAGCGGTCGCGGGGTTCCAGACTGTAGCGCCTAGAACCGCTCGGCCACCCCGGCCGGCTCTTATGAAAAAAAAAAATTCTGCTTTTGTCGCTACATGGCACTTACTTTTGGATTCGTCACCACCTGCTGGTGGCTTAAATTGTCTTCCTGGTTACCGAATTTTAGCTAGTCAGTTAGACTGACTTGACAGCTTTCTTTGTTACATACTGTATGTATATATCAGGCTACCAAGATGTTCGCGATGTGTATTTTAGCTGTTTAGTTTTGACAACACTTTTAGTTTCATACGCTTGTGTATTATTTTTGTATCTACATTTCTGTTATTTGCTATGTATTTCTGATTTTCAGACAATGTGTGGATTGGTTCTATCTGTAAAGCGCCCAATAAATTCATTGGTTTATTAGTTTGTTGCTTCTTATTTAGTGACCATACGGCAGTTGTGCAGTGCTGGTATTGAGAACATTCTTCATTATGTTCAAGGGCAAGAGTTTGTTGTTATTGTTGAACTGCGGAAGTTGCTTATGAACAACAAAAACATGTTTCATAGAAGCTCGACGAAGTATTAAATTGGTGTTTGATATGTTTTGTTTCGGGTTTTTTAATTTTACCTTTTTATGGAGTAAATTGCGTTTTCTAGCGCTATATGATAAATCTGTACTGTTTTTTTTTCATTTTCACTACAATGTTCCTCTGTTTCGAGTAAAAAATCATCAAGTTTCGAATAAAATCAGAATTAAACATTAACAATGTCAGTTATACTATAAATACTATTTATTTCTAAGTAACAGACAGGATGATAACTATGTACAACTAAAATGTTCTGTAGGTTACACAGATCTTTATATACTGAAGCCCAAAAGTAATTTGTATCCTGATACAGAGATATGTAAACAGACAGAATACGGAGATACGGTCGACAACGCCTGTATGAGACGACAAGTGTCTGGCGTAGTTGTTAGATCGGTTACTGCTACTACAATGTCAGGTTATCAAGATTTAAATGAGTCTGAACATGGTGTTATAGTCGCACGAGCGATCGGACACAGCATGTCCGAGCTAGCGATGAAGTGGGGATTATCCCGTACGACCATTTCATGAATGTGCCGTGAATATCAGGAATCCGGTAAAACATCAAATCTTCGAAACCGCTGCTGCCGGCAAAAGATCCTGCAAGAACAGGGCCAACGACGACTGAAGAGAATCCTACGTGACAGAAGTACAATCCTACCGCAAATTGTTGCACATTTCTGTGCTGGGCCATCAACAAATATCAGCGTGCGAACCATTCAACGAAATATCATCGATACGGAGTTTCGGAGCCGAAGGCCCACTCGCGCACCCTTGATGACCGCATGACACAAAGCTTTACGCCGCCCCATGTGCGAGATTCACTAGTATCTGAGCTTTCCTCAGGGATATGGTGCCACCACTTGGCAAACTGTTGGGGTGATTACCTACATAACTTTCGATAACTTTCTAATCCCGCGACAGTAAGAGCCACAAGCTTACACAGGCACAAACTCGTCTAATGTCCGAATTAGTGCTGGAGAGAGCTGACACTATGAATCCTGCAGGGCTGTCCATAAATCCGTAAGAGTACGAAGAGATGCAGATCTCTTCTGAACAGCAGGTTGCAAGACATCCAAGATAAGCTCAATAATGTTCATTTCTGGGGAATCTGATGGCCAGCGGAAGTGTTTAAACTCAGAAGAGTGTTCCTGGAGCCACTCTGTAGCAATTCTGGACGTGTAGAGTGTCGCATTGTCCTGCTGGAATTGACCAAGTCCGTCGCAATGCACAACGTACATGAATTGATGCGGGTGATCAGATAGGGTGTTTACGTATTTGTCATCTGTCAGAGTGGTAGCTAGACGTATCAGGGGTCCCATATCACACAAACTGCACACGCAACACGCCAGTCATCAACTGCTCAATGTCGGTGTTGACGGATCCAGGCGAGGCGTAAAGCTTTGTGTCGTGCAGTCATCAAGGGTTCACGAGTGGGCCTTCGGCTCCGAAAGCCCATATCGATGTAGTTTCATTGAATGGTTCGCACGTTGACACTTGTTGATGGCCCAGCACTGAAATCTGCAGGAACTGGCGGAAGGGTTGCACTTCTGTCACGTTGAATGAATGTCTTCAGTCGCCGTTGGTCCTGTTCTTGCAGGACCTTTTTCCGGCCGCAGCGATATCGGAGATTCGATGTTTTACCGGATTCCTGATACGCTACACTCGTGAAATGGTCGTACTGGAAAATCAACCACTTCATCGCTAGCTCGGACATGCTGTGTCCCATTGCTCATGTGCCGACTATAACACGACGTTGAAACTCATTTAAATTTTGCTAACCTGCCATTGTAGCAACAAGTGCGCCAGACAGTTATTACCTTACATAGGCCGCAGGGCCGTATTCTGCTTGTTTACATATCTCTGCATGTGAATAAACATGCCTGTTTCAGTTTCTTTGGCACTTCAGTGTATTTGAATCACTTTCAATGGTCGGTAGGTTTCTCGATACGCAGACGCGTTTAAGAGTTTGCATGTCAATATATCCGTAATGAAATTGCACACCTCTCTGGATTACGTTCAGTTTCATGTTTGATTTATGTTACTGCATATAGATAGTCGTTTTTCCCTCGCTCTGTTTGCAAGTGGAACAGGAAAGGAAATAACTGGTATGGTACAGGGTACCCTTCGCCAGGCACCGTACGGTGGCTTGCGGAGTAGATGTAGATGTAGATGTAGATCTGAGGTTTCAATGTGAAGAATTTATTATGAGTTGTGGCATACGGGACTTTTATAAATCAAAGTCTAATTTGAACTGATTTTTGGAAAAGGAACAATTCTAAAAATAAACAATACATTTTGTGATACGTCATTAATTATTACCAGTGAAATCTTGTACCGTCCTTATCGTAATATGCTACTGAATGGACATGTACGATTGACCGAATAGACAACGAACGAGGTGGCGCAGTGGTTAGCACACTGGACTCGCATTCGGAAGGACGACGGTTCAATCCCGCGTCCGGCCATCCTGATTTAGGTTTTCCGTGATTACCCTAAATCGCTTCCGACAAATGCCGGGATGGTTCCTTAGAAAGGGCACGGCCGACTTCCTTCCGCATCCTTCCCTAATCCGAGCTTATGCTCCGTCACTAATGACGTCGTTGTCGACGGGACGTTAAACAGTAATCTCCTCCTTGACCGATTAGAGAATCGGATGTGGAGAGCTGTAATGTAGTACTGTTGCTATTATCTTCGTGGCAGTATGACAAAAGGGAAAGTACCGTTGTCTATGAGAGTTAACTATTACCAGTGCTCGATTCCACATTTTGTCAAGATTAAAACCATTGTTTTAATTAATGAATCATTCGTCAAACTGTCTCAGTAGCTTTCAATACCTTATATCTCTGGCACGCGTGTGGTATTCCTCCCACAATGATTTGCCAATTGAACGGCAGTCCCTCACCGTCACCATGCCCTCCAGAAATGCCAGCGCTCCCTCCAGACCCATGTCAACCAGTTCACATCTGGTGCAACCAGTGACTCCTGAAGATTAATCCCTCGAAAACCCAGGTAATAATTATAAGACGAACCACCCACAGTTTCCGTCTCCGTGACTTTTAGGTTGCCGTTTATGACCGTCTTATCCAATTAACAAACTCACTGAAATATCTCTGACGAAACCCATTTTGTAAACTAACATGGAAACCCCACCAACTAACCATCGAACAGGAAGCCCATCACAGAGCGAAACTACTGACCAGCAAAATATCTTCATCTCTCCACCATTCTCCACATCTACAAACCATTGTTCCCACCTTGCTATGCACGTTCTATGCCTCATCAATATTCTATCAGTTTGTCCAAGACCTTGAACGACACGCTCCTTGCATTGGTGTCTGAATCCGCCTACCCTCCCCTTGAAGATCCATTTATCAACTCATCTTTCTTCCCAGACTCATCGCCCACACTGGACGCCTCTGTAAATCCTATACTTCTAGTATACTCGACTCCAACAATGCCATTATTTCCCCCTGATCACAAATCTAGGTGTGCTGCTTTACAATTAAACACTTTGCACAATTTCTCCCAAAGCAATTTTAACAGACTCCCACTCTCTGACGACGAAATCTCTTCCTATGATATTTGGCCCTCTACCATCTATTCCTTTCCGATTTCAGGTCTCCCTCCACCCCCCCCCCTCCTGTCGACCCTGACATAGTCCCCATTCTAGCTATCTGCATCCTGAATCCCATGTTTTCTGCCAACCGTCTTCCTGCATTATACCCATCTGTCCAACCCAGCTCACCTGAACCAAGTAGCTCTTTAAACACTTCACCTATCCCAAAGGATCAACCCTCCTTTCCTCTCCCCATTGCTCCTAAAAGTAAGTCCTCCCATCAAATGGAAGTTGCAGTTTAACACAGTGCAGTGTTTGTTTTAACTTTCTCGCAACACACTCTTTTTAAATATCATACAACGTTTTCCTATTTGTTATTTGCAAATTATCAACGAAAAAATCATTTTATCTATCTTAAAACATCTGTATATAACTCACCCCTCTAAGTGTTTTTATTCCATCTCTGTATCTTTAAACTCTTTTGGCTGAAGGGTGGAGCACTGTCTAGCTTCCAGCCCCTCTGGGACAAGAGGTTGAAATAACAATAAAGGGAAGAAAAGCTTTATCATCAATCTTTCAGGCCTGCCCCGAAGATGGCAGAATAATTTACAGCCGAATTATTAGCAGCAGACAAAGATTGGTTACATCTGAGATCTCTCAGTTTAGGGATCAAGTAATACTCTGTGAGAATATGAAAGTTCATGCTAAGGTTCATTCTGTAGTCAATTACCTATCTGAGCTAATTCTAATGATACAATTTACCTACTAGGATTATTTTATTTCAAATACCAACACTTTATTAGTCACAGTGCATGACAAACGAGGTGTAGTTCGTGTTTAAAGCCCCATTGATGTTGAGACCATTAGAGACCTTATAAAACGAGCTCTGCCGTAGAATTGTGGGGAAGAACACCCGGCACTGTTCGATAAAAAAGCCACCCTGAGTCACGTACTCATGACTTATTGACTATGCATTGTTGGAGTATGAGGCTGTTGGAAGCCGGTAACGGCACCCCAAGAAAGGAAACCAGAGGCAAAATGCGAAAGTGGTAGCGCTTATGTTACAAGAAATTAACAGTAATGGAAGGTGCGTGGAATTTCAGACGCCCCGGGCAGCTGTCCAAGGGTAGAAGTTTCAGGTCAGAGAATTAGCTGGTAATTCCCTACACCATCTAGGCGCTGTTATAAAGTATCTCAGTCAATAGTGGTCGCAAACAGGCAAGTCTTAGCATATGCAGCAAGCTCCTGAGAACTATACTGTCCGTGGATTCACACAGATTAGAGTGAGATGGGAAATAAGTAAAACTGCTGGAACAGCGGTCCCCATTCGCGAGAGAAAATTCTCCACCCGTAAGATGGGGCAATGTGACGTAAAAGAGTGCTATCGCTAGCCCTGTTAGGAAGGGTAGTGACGTAGAGCTTTCATATGAACGCAGTTTCTGCCAAACAGGGAGTTTGTTAGTGTGAACGCCAAGGACAACCCTACCAATTGAGTAAAAGAAGAGGGAGAACCTGATCGTGGGCAGCCAGAGGTACCAGAGAAGTACAGAGCCACACGTCAGACTGGCCGACGTCTGTTCAAATGGCTCTAAGCACTATGGGAATTAACATCTGAGATCATCAGTCCCCTAGACTTAAAGAACTACTTAAACCTAACACACACATCCATGCCCGAGACAGGATTCGAACCGAATTAAGTCTGTTTTCTCACATGGAGTGTTGTTCAAATATTTACACTTTACAATATACTAGTGATTGCTACGTATGTTAGGTCTCATCCCACGGATTCAGATACGACTTCTGATGTGCCACCAGTCGAATTCTTTGCTTTTCCTAATGCTTAGAAATATCGTTTAAAGTGGCAGTTAGTTTTAATGCAGTAAACAAGTGTGTTTCAGACCCTCGTGTCTCCTAGAAGTATCCTTATCGAGTCCCAAAATCCACACCTCTCATAGGTGCCTTGTTAAAGTGTGAGGCGCTGATCCAAGTAATTCACTGGTTTAGAAAAGAACTTTTTTCCTATTTATGGAAAATACATTGTGATCATGAATGTACTTCGAGCGCTGAATTCAAAACTGTTTTTATTTCTTTTCTGTCAGGGATAGTTTATGAGTAACCCCAATTTTATTCTCTTTTCTGTTTCTGATATAGTGCAGCAAACATGAGGTAAATTCGATAAACAAATTCACGTTTTTATGATGTCACAAGTTCACGACATTAATGGAGGTTGAGATCTAACATATAACGCAGTAATCTTTGTGTATATACTTTGTAGCATTTATTTGACATGAGAAATTACAGAAAATTGACAAAAAATGAGCCACTGTATTGTAATGTACATCACATTTTTTTCTTATATTGTGAACCTTTCTTCTCTCGAATGATATTCCAGCAATAATCTGCTAACATAGAAGGTACCCACTTCCCTACATAACGCCTTTATATGGTAAAAATGAACTTACTGAATCTTTCGCCATGTTCATCCTATACCTCACTACAACTCTCTGTGAAGTAGTCCAGATAAGATTCCATCATGTATGTACCTTCAAAGACACATTGCACCCCACATCTTGATATGCTTTGATCATGTCATTCACCACTGCTTTGTAGTTAGTAGCTCGTCTTCTTCCGAAGAAGTTTTCCAACACCATCTTGAAACAGTCCCATACTGTCTTTTCTTTGTCAGTTAAGCGTGCTTCAAAATTTGCATCTTTCTGCAGATCTTTGATTTGTGGGCCCACAAATGCACCTTCCTTTATTTGTGCAGCTGAAATACGAGGGAATCTGGTAGCTAGATATGCAAACCGACTGTCTATTGGATCCATGGCCTTTACGAATTCTTTCATTAGGCCAAGATTGATGTGAAGCGGTGGAAGTAGTATATCTTTAGGAGCTACCAGACTTTAAGTTGGGCATTCTTTTCGCCCACTTTCCATCTCCCCGTAGGCCATTTCTTTTTCACGTAGTGAGAATTTCTGTCTAGACTATCCCACTCGCAAAGAAAACAGGCATACCTCGTGTAATCTTGTTCCATTCCCAGTACCATAGCAATTTTTGAAATATGCACATATTTTCCACTTGTATTCATTGTATTGTAATGAATTTAGCATCCTTTGTACAAATTCATAATCCTCTTTGGTCAAGCTAACGTAAGCTACTGGAACAGAGGGTATTTTATTTCCATTATGGAGCAAAACACTCTTGAGACTTGTTTTCGACGCATCTATGTCTCCACTCCTTTGAAATATAGGTGAAGTTCAGCACTTTCATTAGGCCAGCAATGTCAGTGCAAAATGTCAGTGCTCCGTCAGTTGCAAAATAGGAAATAAAGGCATGCTCTCTGCGCCTGAACACACTGACTTTAGTACTTTGGTGAAGTAGATTATACTCTTGTAATATTGAACCAAGCAGCTGCAACTTTTGTCCTAGATCGCGTAGTAAATCATTTCAACTTGCTTGTGTTAACAAATGTAGCGATGACTCACTTGTGCAGTGATATAAAGGATCATCATCTGTGATTTCTTTAGTGCTACTTACTTCACTGTCACTACAAATTTGACCTGGAGATCTTGAAGGTACTGGAAAGCTGTCAGAATGCTGCACTGGCATTCTCGCTGAAGGCAGATCTGGGTAAACAATGTGCCTCTTCGATTTTTTGTTTGTAGAAACCTGAATTTTTGTTAGACAGAAATAACAATCAGTAACGTGGTCCTTGGGCTCTCTCCACGCCATGGGCACAGCGAACAGCGCCACATTCTCTTTACCTTTCCATCACTGAATTAGTTTGCAGTAACATGTAGCACAACAGAAATGTGGTGCCCATTCTTTACCTTTGTCTCCTACCTCTACTCCAAAGTAATGTTTATATGCTTTCTTTATGACTGTTGATATTTTCTTGCTATTTCTGACAAAGGTGAACTTCCAACAGATATAGCAGAAGTTGTCTGGCTTATATCGACATCCACGACGACGTGTCATTTATGAAAATTTAGAAATACCTCTTCAGTAATACACCTGTACTACATTAATACTAGAGAACTAGAGAAACGCTGATATGTAAAAACAAGCAGTCAATTTACCTTCAGCACCAGGCTAAATACAGGAACTTATAAGTTCAACTGTGCTCGGAAATATGACAGAGACGGTTACTCGTTGGCCAAAATACTCATTCGTTAAGACTGACAGAAATTACGGCTAACGCCACTGTTGTAAACTCGATGCACCCGCCTCTGCGAAGCGTGAAGGTTTACTGCCGAGGCAGCGACCGGCTGTCGCCGTTCGAGGTAATGGTAAACTGATTTAGAAGCATACAGATTATCTGCCATCACTGGAAGTTGGTCTTTCTGCATTTGCTCCTAACCATTAGGAAACTGCCGACTGACTTTGAGCCCCCTTAAGCATTAATATGCTTCCTCTATCCTATGCCAGGACATGACACCTGATGCGATTTGGGAAAGCTAGAGACACCTTAAGGGGAACGTTCGTGGAAAACACATATTATTTGAAGGATGCACGAAGTCCACAATTTTGAAGATATGGTTGGTTGGTTGTTTGGGGAAGGAGACCAGACAGCGTGGTCATCGGTCTCATCGGATTAGGGAAGGATGGGGAAGGAAGTCAGCCGTGCCATTTCAGAGGAACCATCCCGGTGTTTGCCTGGAATGGTTTAGGGAAATCACGGAAAACCTAAATCAGGATGGCCGGACGCGGGATTGAACCGTCGTCCTCCCGAATGCGAGTCCAGTGTCTAACCACTGCGCCACCTCGCTCGGTTTGAAGATATGGCAATGAAGTTTTGTACCATGCTTTAAACGAAATTAGTACATTTACTGACATGTTTCTTGGATTATATGTATATATAAGTTTCACTTTCAAAAAAATAAATCCATGTACCCTTTTTTCAGAAACTATTCAAGAGATTTCTACATAATTATCTTTGTTTAATCTTTCTGCATATAGTGAGCTCCTTTCATGAGCTTTTTTGAATATATCAAATAAGAGAATTTTAATAATTTTTAATTATAGTTCTATAAGTATAATATGAAATTCATGCAAAACTCCAAACCCATATCTCAGCTTACACTCAGAATTTTAAAATTCACTCTTGACACAACATTTACTGGTTCATAAAAGTAAGTGTACAAAATTTCATAGTTCTAATCTTCACAAATTCAAAGAAAAGGGTACATTAACGTTAAGACACATAACTTTTCAGGAAATCCAGTTTAAAGTTCAACCTAACGTTTTTTCTTATGTCACCTCTTCAGAAGGCCCCAGATTTGTACTCAGGGTACACTCCTTTTGAAGGCTTGTCTTCTGGTTTCTTGTTAACTACACTATTTTCTTTACCAGGTCTTCAACTGGATTTTCATCTGCAGATAGGCGCTATTTTTCTCAAGATATCTTGAGTGAAATATCCTACGTTAAAGCCCATTCTCTCTAATACCTTGATCTTCCCTACGTTCCCATCATTAAATAAAATAACTGCATCAAAAGTTGCATTTCTGACAACTGTAGCAAATGAAAATGTTGTTTTACGACATTGTTTGCATACGAATGTATTTAGAGACTCATTTGGGTTCCGGGTATTGTTTCTAATGTACGAAAGAGAAACACAGATGATCCATAAAACCAAATAGTATATGTGTGAACTCCAAGTTTTTAGTGTTGCAACTTAAGAGCCGCAACATTTGTCATTGTACAAAAAGTTCCACTTGGTTGTTCTTCATTGTGCCATTGTCCTTCCACCACGGCTAACTGGTGGCAGTATTTCGAAACACGAGTATTCTGTCACAGTTATCGAGGAGTAATTGTTGCTGTTCGATTTCAGTGTGTTTTCATTTTATTACCGAAAAGAATGAAAACAGTGATGGGCAGGTACACTTTCTCAGCTTGTGGAAGTACAACAGCAACCTCTTTTGTCTGCAGCAGTGTGTGTGTGTGTGTGTGTGTGCGTGTGTGTGTGTGTGTGTGTGTGTGGCAGTATTTGCAAACCAACGACGTATCCTACAATCTTAAAAGAGTTTTGGATGAACAAATAAATATACTTAATATATGTAACCAAAAAAGTGAATCGTATGAACTTAGTAATTTGTGAGATAAAGCATAGTGTAAATCGCAGACTGTATGTAGGAAATAGCTCCGTGGTGTGCTGTGGCAGCTGTTAAACTAAAAATTAGTTATTAGATACGCCTATATCAACTAATATAGTAACACTCTAAAATTCTGGAAGAGTGGAGTGTGTGCAGATGATACTGATATGCCAGTTGTTGGTTATTGCCACTGCAGGCAGCATTAGCGTCTCCGAGTGTCACATATTTCATAAATGTTTGTAACCCATGATTTATCCCTGTGCGAAATCTACACTCCTGGAAATGGAAAAAAGAACACATTGACACCGGTGTGTCAGACCCACCATACTTGCTCCGGACACTGCGAGAGGGCTGTACAAGCAATGATCACACGCACGGCACAGAGGACACACCAGGAACCGCGGTGTTGGCCGTCGACTGGCGCTAGCTGCGCAGCATTTGTGCACCGCCGCCGTCAGTGTCAGCCAGTTTGCCGTGGCATACGGAGCTCCATCGCAGTCTTTAACACTGGTAGCATGCTGCGACAGCGTGGACGTGAACCGTATGTGCAGTTGACGGATTTTGAGCGAGGGCATATAGTGGGCATGCGGGAGGCCGGGTGGACGTACCGCCGAATTGCTCAACACGTGGGGTGTGAGGTCTCCACAGTACATCGATGTTGTCGCCAGTGGTCGGCGGAAGGTGCACTTGCCCGTCGACCTGGGACCGGACCGCAGCGACGCACGGATGCAAGCCAAGACCGTAGGATCCTACGCAGTGCCGTAGGGGACCGCACCGCCACTTCCCAGCAAATTAGGGACACTGTTGCTCCTGGGGTATCGGCGAGGACCATTCGCAACCGTCTCCATGAAGCTGGGCTACGGTCCCGCACACCGTTAGGCCGTCTTCCGCTCACGCCCCAACATCGTGCAGCTCGCCTCCAGTGGTGTCGCGACAGGCGTGAATGGAGGGACGAATGGAGACGTGTCGTCTTAAGCGATGAGAGTCGCTTCTGCCTAGGTGCCAATGATGGTCGTATGCGTGTTTGGCGCCGTGCAGGTGAGCGCCACAATCAGGCCTGCATACGACCAAGGCACACAGGGCCAACAACCGGCATCATGGTGTGGGGAGCGATCTCCTACACTGGCCGTACAGCTCTGGTAATCGTCGAGGGGACACTGAATAGTGCACGGTACATCCAAACCGTCTTCGAACCCATCGTTCTAACATTTCTAGATCGGCAAGGGAACTTGCTGTTCCAACAGGACAATGCACGTCCGCATGTATCCCGTGCCACCCAACGTGCTCTAGAAGGTGTAAGTCAACTACCCTGGCCAGCAAGATCTCCGGATCTGTCCCCCATTGAGCATGTTTGGGACTGAATGAAGCGCCGTCTCACGCGGTCTGCACGTCCAGCACGAACGCTGGTCCAACTGAGGCGCCAGGTGGAAATGGCATGGCAAGCCGTTCCACAGGACGACATCCAGCATCTCTACGATCGTCTCCATGGGAGAATAGCAGCCTGCATTGCTGCGAAAGGTGGATATACACTGTACTAGTGCCGACATTGTGCATGCTCTGTTGCCTGTGTCTATGTGCCTGTGGTTCTGTCAGTGTGATCCTGTGATGTATCTGACCCCAGGAATGTGTCAATAAAGTTTCCCCTTCCTGGGACAATGAATTCACGGTGTTCTTATTTCAATTTCCAGGAGTGTATTTTTAGATCCGAGATTTAGGTTTCGGCTACCATGTATTAAACTACTGCCACAGCTCTAATGCCACAACTGGCATTATGACATTCATACCCCACCAATATGGTTTTAGTTGACGCCACCTTGGAAGCTGTGTAGCTACGTAGAATTTTTGGCGTCCTGTGATGCCGCTGCAGAAAGCTACGAGCTGTGGCGCCATACTACTTACAAGTGCGAATCCTGCTTAATCCACAGAATCGATAACTTAGCTACACTGATGCGCCAAAGAAACTGGTATACAAACATACTTAAACAAGCAGAATATGACGCTGCGGTCGGCAGCGCCTATATAAGATAACAAGTGTCTGGTGCAGTTGTTAGATCGGTTACTGCTGCTACAATGGCAGGTTATCAAGATTTAAGTGAGTTTGAACATGGTGTTATAATCGACGTTGGGTCACAGCACCTCCGAGGTAGCGATGATGTGGGGATTTTCCCGTGCGACCATTTCACGAGTGTACACTAAGTATTAGGAATCCGGTAAAACATCAAATCTCGGACATCGCTGCGGCCGCAAAAGGATGCTGCAAGAACGGGACCAATGGCGACAGAAGAGAATCTTTTAACGTGACAGAAGTGCAATTCTTCAACAAATTTCTGCAGATTTCAGTGCTGGGCCATCAACATGTATCAGCGTGCGAACTATTCAACGGAACATCATCGATATGAGCTTTCGGAGCCGATGGCCCAGTCGTGTACCCTGTATTACTGCACGACACAAAGCTTTACTCCTTGCCTGGGCTCTTCAACAACGACATTGGACTGTTGATGACTGGAAACATATTGCCGGGTCTGACGAGTCTCGTTTCAAAATTGTATCCAGCGAATGGACGTGTACGGGTATAGAGACAACCTCGTGAATCCATGGCCCCTGTATGTCAGCAGGGGACTGTTCAAGCTGGTGGAGGCTCTGTAATGGTGTGGGGTATGTGCAGTTCGAGTGATAGAGTACCCCTGATACGACTCTGACAGGTGACACGTACGTAAGCATACTGTTTGATCATCTGCATCCATACATGTCCATTGTGAATTCCGACGGACTTGGGCAGTTCCAGCAGGACAATGCTACACCCCATATGTCCAGATTTGCTACGGAGTGGCTCCAGGAAAACTCTTCTGAGTTTAAACACTTCCGCTGGCCACCAAACTCCACAGACATGAACATTCAAAATGGTTCAAATGGCTCTCACCACTATGGGACTTAACATCTGAGGTCATCAGCCCCTAGAACTTAGAACTACTTAAACCTAACTAACCTACGGACATCACACACATCCATGCCCGAAGCAGGATTCGAAAGTGCGATAGTAGCAGTCGCGCGGTTCCGGACTGAAGTGCCTAGACATGAACATTATTGAGCATACCAACGATGCCTTGCAACGTGCTGTTCAGAAGAGATCTCCACCTCCTCGTACTCTTACGGATTTATGGACAACCCGTGCAGGATTCATTGTGGCAAGTCCCTCTAGAACTATTTCAGACATTAGTCGAGTCCATGCCACGTCGTGTTGCGGCAGTTCTGCGTGCTTGCGGGAGTAGTATACAATATTACGTAGGAGTACAAGTTTCCATGGCTCTTCAGTGTAGTTCTGAAATGTTGCAGGAAGGTCTCTTCAGACATTTAATTATTTTTCAGGCATTTCGGAACGGATTTCATCATTGAAACTTTGGGAACTTATTGCCCACAAGTTCCACTAATACACTACTGGCCATTAACATTGCTACACCACGAAGATGACGTGCCACGGACGCGAAATCTAATCGACAGGAAGACGATGCTGTGATATGCAAATGATTAGCTTTTCAGAGCATTCACACAAGGTTGGCGCCGGTAGCGACACCTACAACGTGCTGACATGAGGAAAGTTTCCAACCGATTTCTCAAACACAAACAGCAGTTGACCGGCGTTGCCTGGTGAAACGTTGTTGTGATGTCTCGTGTAAGGAGGAGAAATGCGTACCATCACGTTTCCGACTTTGATGAAGGTCGTATTGTAACATATCGCAATTGCGGTTTATCGTATCGCGACATTGCTGCTCGCGTTGGTCGAGATCCAATGACTGTTAGCAGAATATGGAATCGGTGGGTTCAGGAGGGTAATACGGACCGCCGTGGTGGATCCCAACGGGCTCGTATCACTAGCAGTCGAGATGGCAGGCATCTTATCCGCATGGCTGTAACGGATCGTGCAGCCACGTCTCGATCCCTGAGTCAACAGTTTGGGACGTTTGCAAGACAACAACTATCTGCACGAACAGTTCGGCGACGTTTGCAGCAGCATAGACTATCAGCTCGGAGACTATGGCTGCGGTTACCCTTGACACTGCATCATAGACAGGAGCGCCTGGGATGGTGTACTCAACGACGGACCTGGGTGCACTAATGGCAAAACATCATTTTTTCGGATGAATCCAGGTTCTGTTTACAGCGACATCGCGGTGAACGCACATTGGAAGCGTGTATTCGTCATCGCCATACTGGCATATCACCCGGCGTGATTGTATGGCGTGCAATTGGTTACACGTCTCGTCACCTCTTGTTCGCATTGACGACACTTTGAACAGTGGACGTTACATTTCAGATGTGTTACGACCCTTGGCTTCAAATGGCTCTGAGCACTATGGCACAATGCTACACCCCATATGTCCAGATTTGCTACGGAGTGGCTCCAGGAACACTCTTCTGAGTTTAAACACTTCAGCTGGCCACCAAACTCCACAGACATGAACATTCAAAAATGGTTCAAATGGCTCTGACCACTATGGGACTTAACATCTATGGTCATCAGTCCCTTATAACTACTTTAACCTAACTAACCTAAGGACATCACACAACACCCAGTCATCACGAGGCAGAGAAAATCCCTGACCCTGCCGGGAATCGAACCCCGGAACCCGAGCGCGGGGAAGCGACCCGGGGCTCTACCCTTCATTTGATCCGTGGGAAACGCTACATTTTAGCAGAATAATGCACGACCTAGATCTCTCACCAATTGAAAACGTCTGGTCAATGGTGGCCGAGCAACTGGCTCGTCACAATAAGCCAGTCACTACTTCAAAAATGGTTCAAATGTCTCTGAGCACTAAGGGACGTAACATCTATTATCATCAGTCCCCTAGAACTTAGAACTACTTAAACCTAACTAACCTAAGGACATCACACAACACCTAGTCATCACGCCAGACAGTACTCCTGATGAACTGTAGTATTGTGTTGAAGCTGCATGGGCAGCTGTACGTGTACACGCCATCCAAGCTCTGTTTGACTTAATGCCCAGGCGTATCAAGGCCGTTATTATGGCCAGAGGTGGTTGTTCTGGGTACTGATTTCTCAGGATCTATGCACTGAAATTGCGTGAAAATATAATCATATGTCAGTTCTAGTACAATATATTTGTCCAATGAATAGCCGTTTATCATCTGCATTTCTTCTTGGTGTAGCAATTTTAATGGCCAGTAGTGTAACTAAAAAGTCAACTCGAAATTGGCATTTTTGGTCGATTTCACGGTCGTCCCTTGTTAAGTTAGGGGATTCGACTATTGCATCACAGGTTTCGTTAGGTGTGTGTTTGCGGTACGCACCCCACGGAGAGCAGCTCCTTGAGCGGCGAGCCCTTGGCGAGCGGCAGCAGCGAGTGGTGCGGCGGGAACAGCGGCACCTCGGAGAGGGCGCAGCGGTCGCTGGGGCTGAGCGCCGCGTACAGCACGGCCGCGTTGGCCGCCGCCGCCACGCGAGAAGAGTCTGCGCGCGCGCGCTCCATCGCGGCCTGCAGCGGCGACAGCGACAGCCGGTCTGCGCGCCGCAGTTGCTGCAGCAGCGGGTCCTGCCGAACACGCGCCCTCCTGCACACTCTGCACCCCACACCGATCGAGGTGTCTGACTAATCCAGACGAGACCAACTATCAAACGTCCAATCAAAACACCTTCAGACTTTGTTTTATTTGATCAACCAGTTTCAGCGCTATATTACGCCATCTTCAGGCCCCCTGACAGACGTGTAGGAAGAACCCCACCTCTAGTCCAGCCAATCTTATTTGGTTTGTTGGGCTCTGAACTGCGCGGTTATCAGTGAGTGACTGGTATCTGTAGGCTTTTAACACAGCTATCCCTTCGATCGTCACTTGCCGTCAAGTGTTGAAACTGGTTCTCAGCCGGCCGCTGGTGGCCGAGCGGTTCTAGGCGCTTCACTCTGGAACCGCGCGACCGCTACGGTCGCTGGTTCGAATCCTGCCTCGGGCATGGATGTGTGTGATGTCCTTAGGTTAGTTAGGTTTAAGTAGTTCTAAGTTCTAGGGGACTGATGACATTAGAAGTTAAGTCCCATAGTGCTCAGAGCCATTGAACCATTTGAACTGGTTGCTCAAACAAAACAACATCTGGAAATTTAGACGGCTGTGGGTGTTTTGATTCGAAATTTTAAACTGAACAGCCGAGGTCTCGCAACCATGTGCAGAAAGACAGATTTACAGAGAAAACTTTTTTTTTAACTTTTTAACTTTATGGGACTCAACTGCTAAGGTCATCAGTCCCTAAGCTTACACACTACTTAACCTAAATTATCCTAAGGACAAACACACACACCCATGCCCGAGGGAGGACTCGAACCTCCGCCGGGACCAGCCGCACAGTCCATGAATGCAGCGCCTTAGCCCGCTCGGCTAATCCCGAGGGGCGAAAAAAACCATCTATCGTCGTCACAGCCAGGTACTGTAAGACAACCTCTACTTTGAGTCATCCAATTGTGCAGTTGTATAACGTATTTGCGGTATTTTCTAGGTCGATTTGTCCAAGTCGTCAGTTGTTTAGTGGGTTCAATTGAAGGCATTGCTTCAAGAACAAGATAAATTACGTTTACATACTTTCGAGTAAAACGCAAAAAGACTGTCCAGAAATTTGAAAACTCTAATAATCGGCCTCGTCTTTTCCTACTTTCATTTAGGTCACCAAAACACCGTAATAGCTTATTACATAACCAAACTGTTGCAAGTTTTATTATGATATTTACTAAATTTTGAAACATTGGACTTGTCTCGCCCTTACATCAAACAAATTTATTTGTTGAAAATTACGTAAAAATTAAAGAAGTAACTGAAGACTGAACAACTATTAGCCGTTTACAGGTTACTGAATATGATTAGGAGTCTGAGAAGTAAAAAAAAGTAATACTCTAATAAAAATCATAGGTGTGGAAGGTTAATAAGAAGTTCATTGTTTTTCTCCTTCTGATGAACTGCATGGAGCATCTGTAGCAGTCTGTAACTGTAACAGAACATCTTACTATAAAATTCCATGTCTGAGACTGGCACACAATTCTTGGTGAGTTTAATGACATCTTTATATTTCTCAGGTTTCATTGGTGGAGCCCCTTCATGAACTTTTTCCCCTCAGATGGTTCAAATGGCTCTGAGTAATATGCGACTTAACTTCTAAGGTCATCAGTCGCCTAGAACTTAGAACTAATTAAACCTAACTAACCTAAGTACATTACACACATCCATGCCCGAGGCAGGATTCGAACCTGCGACCGTAGCGATCGCTCGGCTCCAGACTGTAGCGCCTAGAACCGCACGGCCACTCCGGCCGGCCCCCTCAGATGAAATCAATGTAGATCACGCTTTCTGATCGTGATAGATAAGTTGCAAATAACGATTCACTTCAGTGAACAACATGCCTGTGTGCTGTGGATTACTCAGAGAAATTATTCTTTGAATCAGTTAACTTCTCAGAACTCTTAATGTTAGACGAAACAACTTTTTTGGTGGAACAAGAAACCTAAAAATAGATCTTGTGTAACATCAACCACAACGAGCTTGTTGGATGTATTTTACATGCCAGAACGTGACAACTGTTTGGTGCAATGGCAAAGCAAGCCCTGGACATGTCTGTTTCTTTCGCAAAACATACGACTTCTTCAAGCCGATTTCCTACATTATTCTCAATAGGTCCCATGGACAGGCCTCGTTCTTCCACCACACAAGAGCAATTTTCAAACTATGGAATGAGTGTAAAGTCTCATTTTCGGCCAAAAATGGACATATCTGGTTACTGCGCCAATGCCTTCACTTATTCTGCCAAGGACAACATTGCACAGAATCAGCACCACCGCGAGTGCAGAGACGGCGAAGCTCATTTAATATCGACATTCTTCAACCAGCGCGACTACCGTACGAGAGATCGATGTCTGCGTCCGGGCAGTGGGTGCGATTACCGAGGCAGCGATGTGCTACCCTCAGCGAAAGCACGCACGGGCCCGTGGCAGCGCGTGGGGAGTCACTATATTCTTCTGGGTAGCACTTCTCTGTGACGTCACTAATGGTGCACATGCGCAGTTTCGACCATCGGGGGCGTCTATCGACTTTCTTGGTCGTGTGAAGTTCTGAGAAGTGGGATAGGGTCATCTACATTTATACCTACATGGATACTCCGCAAATCACACTTAAGTGCTTGGCAGACGGTTCATCGAACCACCTTCACAATAATTCTATATCGTTCCACTCTCGAACAGCGCGCGGAAAAAACGAACACCTATATCTTCCCGTGCGAGCTCTGGTTTACGAAATGACTAACTGCTGCATTGGTTCGTGTCTTGTTACATTCAACACCGCCCCTCTTCCCACTCTCTCTGTCCTATGAATATAGGCTGATTCACATATTGAGGATTTCTCGAAAAGAAATCGCTTTTGATACTATTTGTTGTAATTAAATATAAGGGAAAACATAAGAACAGTTCATGGTAGAGCGTACAACGTTCTACAGTAGCGAAGTGGTTACATTGCTGGTTTACGAAAGGAATCTAAATGTTGCATTGGTTCACGTTCTGCTACATCCACCCCCCCCCCCCCCCCTCTCCCCCATCCCTTTTGCTTTTTAGAAAGATTTTGGAATCTTATTAATTTAAGGACAGAATGTTCTGTAAGATTTGATGTTATGCACATACAAGGGCGCTCTCTCCCAGGAATGAGTTGTAAGTCTCAATAATTTACAAATGAAGCAAGAACCACACAAATACCAGTAAATGTTCGAAATACGTTGATCATCTGGTAAAACAAAATAACTACTACTCAAAGCAAAAAGCCTAGAAAAAACTGATAAAAATGAATAAATACTAAAATGTAACTTAGTTTCAGCCATGTATAAAGCACAAAAGAAAATTTAGAGACTAGTTACTTTAGGAGATATCTTTTCCAAATAAGAACATCTTATACATATCCAGATGTAACGTAGTCTGATTCTGGTACAGGAATGTACCTGCAGCTGTTTTCTCTCTCTGCTTAAGTTACTTTCAAAAGTGCAAGAGAAGAAGTTAATTTTTCTCGCAGTGAACTGCACTTTTTCGCACAAATTAGAACATATTTCACACAACCACAACTCTTTTGACAATGGAGAAGCTTACTGTTAAGCTTGGACCTTGCCGTTGGTGGGCAAGCTTGCGTGCATCAGCGATACAGATAGCTACATAGTAGGTGCAACCACAACGGAGTGGTATCTGCTGAGAGGCCAGACAAACATATGGTTCATGAAGAGGGGGCAGCAGCCTTTTCAGTAGTTGCAGGGACAACAGTCTGGATGGTAGACTGATCTGGCCTTGTAACATTAACCAAAACGGCCTTGCTGTGCTGGTACAGCGAACGGCTGAAACCAAGGGGAAACTACAGCTTTAATTATTCCGGAGGACATGCAGCTCTACTGTATGGTTAAATGATGATGGTGTCCTCTTGAATAAAATATTCCGGAGGTAAAATAGTCCCCCATTCGGATCTCCGGGCGGGGAATTCTCAGGAGGACGTCGTTATCAGGAGAAACAAAACTAGTGTTATACGAATCGGAGCGTGGAATATCAGATACCATAATCGGGCAGGCACGTTAGAAAATTTAAAAAGGGAAATGGATAGGTTAAAGTTAGATATAGTGGGAATTACTGAATTTCGGTGGCAGGAGGAACAAGACTTCTGGTCAGGTGACTACAGGGTTATGAACACAAAATCAAATAGGGGTAATGCAGCAGCAGGTTTAATAATGAATAAAAAAATAGGAGTGCGGGTAAGCTACTACGAACTGCATAGTGAACGCATTATTGTGGCCAAGACACACACGAAGCACACGCCTACCACAGTAGTATAAGTTTATATGACAACTAGCTCCGCAGATGACGAAGAGATTGAAGAAATGTACGATGATATATAAGAAATTATTCAAATAGTGAAGGGAGACTTAAAGTTAATAGTCATGGGGGACTTGAATTCGGTAGGAGGGAAAGGAAGAGAAGGAAAGGTAGTAGGTGAATATGGAATGGGGGTAAGGAATGAAAGAGGAACTCGTCTGGTAGAATTTTGTACAGCACATACTTAATCATAGCTAACATTTGGGTTAAGAATCATGAAAGAAAGTTGTATATGTGGAAGGGGCCTGGAGACGCTGGAAGGTTTCAGATAGGTTATATAATGGTAAGGCAGAGATTTAGGAACCAGGTTTTAAACTGTATGACATTTCCAGGGGCAGATGTGGACTCTGACCACAATCTATTGATTACGAACTGTAGATTACAACTGAAGAAACTGCAAAAAGGTAGGAATTCAAGGAGATGGGACCTGGATAAACTGAAAGAACCAGAGGATGTAGAGTTTCAGAGAGAGCATTAGTGAACCATTGACGAGAATGGGGGAAAGAAATGCAGAAGAAGAAGAATGGGTAGCTTTGAGAGATGAATTAGTGAAGGCAGCAGAGGGCCAAGCAGGTAAAAAGAAAAAGGCTAATAGAAATCCTTGGGTAACAGAAGAGATATTGAATTTAATTGATGAAAGGAGAAAATATAAAAATGCAGTAAATGAAGCAGGCAAAAGGGAATACAAAGTCTCAAAAATGAGATCAACAGGAAGTGCATAATGGCTAAGCAGAGATGGCTAAAGAACAACTGTAAGAATGTAGAGGCATAAAGCACTAGGAGTAAGATAGATACTGCCATAATTGCCGTGAATGCACCACTTGAGGGTATTAGTTGCTACTATAGTTAACTGGCAAGAATGGTCAACGCAGTCACAACGATACTCTCTATTTACAATCTTTTTATGGCTTCAGAAGAGCTAGGGTAATGCTACATACATTAGTCTGGTGTGCAAATAACGTATAATTTTGTATATGTAAGTATAAATATACGTTACTTATATGGTCATAAAATGAATAAACAGATCAATTAAAACGAAGTCAATACACAGGTGAAATCGAGTAAGATGAGGGAAGATGGTATGTGGACAATAAACCCATTCCAATTTTTCTGTACCAATGAGGCGCACACAATGACTGCGTATTTGCAGACGATTTCTGAAAAGAACACAATTTGGCTATCGACACGTTACCTCCATGCTTGTAAATAATTAGATATTGAAAACAGCAACCAGACATATTATTTCATGTCGGTTAACTGCTATTACAAAAACGTTCCATAGGTGGTGGCACGTATCAACACGATGATCAAGTGAAACTGTGAGACTCTAGGCCCACCGTGGTAATCCCTTTCCGTAAACACAAGGTGGATGACCGGACCGTTCCATAGGAGGCCCACCGCTCTCAAACTCGATACGACCACGAAAGTCGATAGACATCCCCGACGGTCGAAACTGCGCATGCAGCTGTCACTAAGACTCCTATAACCTGAGCTCAACTGCCCACCATGTTTTCCCCAAGTTGTAGGATATAAATACTTGTTTACATACGAGTCACGATGCAGATTAGATGTATTGATTCATGCTAATTAGATGTATTGAAGAATTCGTCGTAAATAAAGGTGGCTGCTCAGCTGTGAACTGCAGTAACTATTGAAAAAATGGTTTCCGCATGTTTATATTTCTTAGTGACCCTGAATAAAGAAAAAGATGGACATAGACTGCCGGAGAGACAATTTGGAACCACCTGGTGCTCAGTTGTGTATTGTAAATATACGTTAATAAAAGTAGTTATAAACATGAAACCAGTTGTACGCAATTACGTTTCTTCCTAGTCGAAGACTGTGCCGAAGCAGTTTATTTCAAAATTTGTCGATTCCTGAGATATTGTCGCAAGTGAAAAAGTGGAGAGGGGTATTTTTCACATCTTATCATAAACATACATGCATAAACCCTATCTCTTATATAGGCATCGTAGAAGTAGTGATAATTCAAATTTTTTATAGCAGATTGATTAGTGTGACGAAACATGCACAAGTAACATAACCTTCAAAGAATAAAGTTTTTGCCATAACTCAACAGGCAACAAACCTATCATGAAGTACATATTCTTACAATACTGGTTAAATGATAGATGAAATTATTAATAAAAATTTGTTTCCTGTAAGATGAAACTGTACTTTCCCCTACCCCTGTACAATAAAAAGTGTGCCATTTCTTAAAGTACCTCCTTTACAATAAAAAATAAACACCTTTTTTTACAAGTAGCTATATGCAAGCAAAACTAATAAATAGCCACAAGTTGTTACTGCATAACACTCATCTTTGAAGACAATGGTGCCGAGTTCTCAATTCATTACACTTAATATTTACCAACTATTACTACAAATTATTACTACATTTCTATAGGCGTGTAATATTACATTTCAATTTTTCTGTTATATTAAGAGGGCATTCTAAACAACTTTATAAATATTAATTACTCTTTGGTTCACTTCATACATGCAATATCAAGTATTTTATAAGAAATACTGTAACAAGTTGTGTGAATAGGTAAACACCGTTGAATCCTCAGAGATGGGGAAAACATGACGGACGATTCAGAGTGTTATACAGGAGCTCTACCAGTCACACTGACATCACGAAGAAGTGTTCCAGAGGTGAATCCAGCGGTTCGCCAGCGTGTATGTACTCTGGGGTGGTGTGTTGCTGCCACAACTGGATGGCGGCGGCCTGCTGGCACGGGGATGGCGTCAGCCACAGCCTTCTAGACACACAAGGCCTGTGCACAGAGGCCGTATTGGAACCTCAAGTCACTAATTGTTGGAGATATGTAATACGAACTTTCAGTTTGTGAGCGTGCTGTGTTGAAAGTATTTACCACTTGCAGGCGTTATAATTCATACAATACACCTGCAGTTCTTGTTCAAAATATGGGGTACAAATACTGGATTCCCTATAACCAGGGAAACTATAAATCCCAACAAGGAATGAAAATGCACACGTTCCGATATCTCACATGTGAGGACCGAGAAAGGAGTTTATGCCTACACATCGTTCAAGGGTAAGTAAATGATGACAAATTAATAACGTTTTATTAGTTAGTGTAACGACAAGCGCCGACATGAAGATGGAGAACGCAAGAGCAGAGAAGGCTGTGAGACGACATCAGCCAATAGTTCGCTGACTAGGACCGCACCACGATCTATATCCATTACTTGCATGAACATTCTATTTAGCGAAAGACATTAATTATTTGTAGATCGCCAATAGCTTGTAACATGACATTGTAAACCGAAGTTAAGTATTGCCAGTCTACTTTATTGTAATAAAAACCGTTAACGTGATTTGCTTGAATTGTTGTATAGCTCTCCGAGAAAGCAGCTTCCTTTTACGCACCCTATAAGAGACAAGTGGGCATGACACCACAGTTCTCGCTGCACTACATTTGTCAATTGCTTAGAAGTAGTTATGTGCATGCACCAAGATCATTTGTTTCTTAATTCAACACTGTTTCTAACAAAAGTAATACAAAACTGGCTGTAGAATGGTCGTCATTGACGCATGTATTTTGACAAAGGATAGTTATATACTTACTGGTGTTCTGCTGTTACAAATTTGTCACAAACATTTACAATTGGGAAGTATGGTTTAGACTACAAGATACTCTGGCAATCTCAGATAATTGAGGATAAAAGAAGGATGTATTCTATCGGTATTTTTTGGTTGTCCGCCCTCCCTGTCATCGCAACTAGCTTTCCAAAAGTCGCTTGATGAAATGCGAATAAGTCTGGAACCAGCACAACTTTAGAGAGCCACAAATGAAAGTACGAATTCAGTGGGTTAATACGTAAGTAGAAATAAAATTTCAGCTTTATCTCAGTTAATAGGTAAGCGTAGTTTTAAGTCAGCCACGTTTGCGTTGTATTCTGTGCACAACTTCTTTCAGTTATCAATGTGCCTAACTATGAAATTTGTATGAAATTTTATTAATAACTTACCTTCCGATCTATACAGTGTGTGCTCATATCTGAGTGTGACATCATTGGTTTTTTGTGATGGACCTATATGCCTTTCTAGTATCTGTATGAGTTTTGGTTGAAGAAATTATGTAGTTATTATGAATTATATGTATGAAATTATGATGTATGAAATTATGTAGTTATTTCTTGATCCAGATTGATTGGATGGTGGTGACAAACTAAACTTTTTCCGTGATATTAGATTACGTATACTGAGTGATTTTTAACCACATTTGTGTTTCTAGCATTCAAGAAATAAAATATTTTGTCTCAATAGTGTTCTGATTAACGAAACAGCTTTGTTTCTACAGTGACACAAGTATCTGAGTATCTTGTGCTGCATTGCTATATCTGTTATTCATTTCTCTGATTTATGATGGTTTACTGATTCACATTGTCTTACTCCTTTTCTGAGCTTAAGAGCAAATTTTCGTTCACTCTGTGACTCAAAAGTTGAGTATTCCTTGTTATTACCACCACCATTCTGAGTTTCCAGAATTTTTCTTCCAAAGGGCTTAAGAATTATTTTAGCCAACTGCACGAATACCTTCTGAATCAGTTCGGTCAATTATACAAGTATAGCTATTTATGAGATAATCTGAAACTTAAATCAGAAACTTATTTTAATGATTTCAGTGTTTTACAAATTAATCAATACAGGAAGCAGAATTATTTCAAAATAAGTGTCTTATGATCAAATTAATCGGACTTTCTGACAGTATTTTGTCAAGGATATAGAAGAGACACAAATGTTTAGTGATTATGGTTTCTACTAGCCTGGGAAATCGGGGAAGTAAAAGAACTTTATCGTGTTTTTTTATTTAATGAGCATTGTCTCAGTAAGTGTACCATTACGTCAAATGATATGGGTGTCGTACGCTGTCTGCACATTTTGAAGTAGGTATATAGGTGGAGAGTAAAATTTGCTAAAATACGGGAAAATAATTTCTAATATTCTGGAGGAGCCTTGTTGCTTGATTTCAGATGGGAAACGTCTGTTTCTTGTTGCATATGACTGATTTTTTATTTCAAGGAAAAGTAAATCCCTGGTCGACTGAGAAAGAAGCAGTTTTATTCAGTTATTTGCGTAGTGGTATAAACTTTTCTAATTTAATGACAACGTCATTTTGGAGGAAAAAGAATGGAAATAATGAGGTAGAATCTGTTCTAAGTTGTTTAAAAGAAAGTCGCGTAGCTGCAGTACGGGTCCCAGCGCAGATCCGTTACAGATTTGGCCATCTGTGCGTGACGTCATCAAAGTGCGCGTTAGCTTGCAATCAGGCTGTGTTGCTTCAGACTCCCACCCTCAGAGTTTATGCTGGACTGCAGGTAGCTCCGACCAGTCAGTTAGGTGTGCAGACGTCTTGCACTGAACACAGAACCCTTGAAGTTGCTCGGAGTGTCAGACGATGATACCTTGAAAGTGACCTCCACTCAACAGCACTGACTCGACACCCAGGTGGCGCAGTGATTAGTACACTGGACTCGCATTCTGGAGGATGATAGATCAAACCCGCATCCATCCATCCTGATTTAGGTTTTCCGTGATTTTTCCAAATAGCTTCAGACAAGTGCCGGGATGGTTTCTTTAAAAGGGTTCGGCCGATTTACTCCCCATCCTTCCCTAATCCGATGAGACCAATGCCTTGCTGTTTGGTCCCCTCCCCCAAATCAACCAACCAACAAACCAACCCGACACCTGGAACCATCATGTCTGGCTGGCAGCTTATAGACCAGCAGTTTCGTCTAACTGATAACGCTGCCCCGTGAGGTCGGAGTAGTTCGACCTCACACTAGATCGTCAGCTGACGTGGTGACAGTCACGGCATCAGCAGGAGTCGGAAGTCCGAGAACAAGTGCTGTTAATGACTGAGCAGGGAACATTTATGGTCGCCCTGGACAGCTATGTTGCGACAAGAAACTGCAGTCCCGCCCCCCCCCCCCCTCCCCCAAATCACGTAGGTGTCCGTGGAAGTGAGCGTTGTGCAAGGCATGTACAAACTCAGCCCACTAATATGGAAGAATGCTGCACTATAAAATGCTACAGTGGCATTATTTTAGCACTCAGTGGCAGGATCACGCAGGCAGCTCTCCTGCATGCCCCTCAGACGGTAGCGAAGTTTCGCCTGCAGTTGATGCTGCAACATTTCTTCTCTCTTAGAAGAATTCGGTCCCCAAATTTCAATAATTTATGCTATCGTGTGTAGATTTTCCCCTTAGACACGTGATTCGTTTTCTCCCGCATCGATATTTACTCTTTTAATGTGGTCTGTATTCTTCCTTGCATATTCCATTACATGGTGTATGGTGACTGTTAAATTCACACTGAACTTTTGGCCGACTGGCTGAGTTGGTAGGTAATGGACTGAAGTTTGAGTGGGTGGATGGCTCTCTGGCGACGTGGAGACACACTAAACAAACAATGACCAGGATTAAGACAGTTACTGAGGACAAGATTCCCATTATCATGGCCTGGCACTGGCATCAGCTGCGATGTTGTTGTATGTGCTGGAAAATATGTTCCCTGCTAATACATCCACACTGTGTGGCTATTAGCTTGTCGAGAAAAATAAGTATTGCTGTTATCTAGGATTTTATTCAGGCTGTCTAGGTTTGTCGCTGGCAATATTTCGAAAGAATTGTTAGGTAAATACAGGAGAACTTCAGAGCTGTAGTTCCTGTTACTATCACTGGAAGCCGAAAAATATGTCCGAAGATGTCACACTGATTCCCCTTTCAATACTTGAGGTTTCCATCCAGCCCTCCAAGCCAGGCGATTAGACGTTGCACCTACAACCTTATCACATAAAAAATAGTTCATTTCCGCTCATTGTGTTGAAGTCTAAAAATGGTTCAAATGGGTCTGAGCACTATGGGACCTAACATATCTGAGGTTATCAGTCCCCTAGAACTCAGAACTACTTAAACCTAACTAACATAAGGACATCACACACATACATTTCCGAGGCAGGATTCGAACCTGCGACCTTAGCAGTCGCGCGGTTCCGGACTGAAGCACCTAGAACCGATCAGCCACGCGGCCGGTCGTGTTGAAGTGATGCTGCAGATCATTGGTCTGCAATTTCACTTATTGGTACTGGCTTTTCTGGCACCAAAACGTAATGTTGGCAGCCAAGAGAGCCCATTCAATATCAACATGTTTTTATTCAGCATTGCTACCATAGAAGACGTCAATGTCTGTATCCAGGCGGTGTGTCGTCATTGAAGCAGCAGCATAGTACCTCAGCATAAAATGCCAACACACACGTCCCTGGGGCAGTGCACATGCACACTGGCAGCGATATGTTACCACAATGGGATTGTAGTTTGTTGGTGAAATGGCCTTGCTAACGCAAGGATGGTGTCAGCCTGGCAGCCTGCGAGTTTATGCTGGACTGCAGGTAGTGCCAAGCAGCCAGCCATGTGTGCAGATGCTCTGTGCTGAACCCAGGATCCTTGGAGTCTCTCAGACTGTCAGACAGTGACATCCTGGAAGTGGCCGCCTCTCGGCAGCACCAGCTGATGACCTGTCACCATCAGGTCCAACTACTGGCTCGCAGACCAGTGGCTTCACGTAGCTCATGGCACTGCTTGGGGAGGCTGAAGTTTCTGGCGCTACATTGGACCATTGTCTGGTGTGGAGACTGTCACAACGTCGGAGGGAATGTGATCTACAAGAACAAATTTTGTGAGTGGTTGAATAGGGGACATTCAGTCTCTCTGGCCGCCCACGTTGTGAAAGGAGCCTGCTCCCTGTCTTGTAGGTGTCTGTGGAAGCATAGCATTGTGCCATGTCATGTAGAACCGCAGCCAATTGCTACAGCAGATTGCTGCATTTAAGAATGCTATGCCAGCATTATTTTACCATGAAGCATAAGGATTTCACTGCCGACTTCCCTGCATGCGCCTTAACTGGATGGAAAGTGCGGCCTGCAGCTGGTGCTTGCAACTATTCTAATGCAATCAGTGCATACCTGCAGTCCAGCATAAACTCGCAGGCTGCTAGGCTGACACCATCCTTGCGTTAGCAAGGCCATTTCACCAACAAACTACAATCCCATTGTGGTAACATATCGCTGCCAGTGTGCATGTGCACTGCCCCAGGGACGTGTGTGTTGGCATTTTATGCTGAGGTAGTATGCTGCTGCTTCAATGACGACACACCGCCTGGATACAGACATTCACGTCTTCTATGGTAACAATGCTGAATAAAAACATGTTGATATTGAATGGGCTCTCTTGGCTGCCAACATTACGTTTTGGTGCCAGAAAAGCCAGTACCAATAAGTGAAATTGCAGACCAATGATATGCAGCATCACTTCAACACGACCGACCGCGTGGCTGATCGGTTCTAGGTGCTTCAGTCCGGAACCGCGCGACTGCTACGGTCGCAGGTTCGAATCCTGCCTCGGGCATAGATGTGTGTGATGTCCTTAGGTTAGTTAGGTTTGGGTAGTTCTAAGTTCTAGGGGACTGATGACCACAGATGTTAAGTCCCATAGTGCTCAGAGCCATTTGAACCATTTGAGCTTGCATAAACAAGGTGGCTGACCGCCGCTAGCCGCCACTGTCCCAGCAACGGTCTAATGTCGTACCTGTATGAGAGCAGTAAAGTCTCTGAAATAGTGTAATTTCATTTGTATAAGTACTTGCAACTTGGTTTCAGGCTGCATCCCCTATTTACGTTCGATGCTAAGGAGTTATTCCAGAACATGGAGAGCCTCTTCAATCTTGTTCGTGTGTAAGGGAGAATTTAAAGTAGGCTTGGGCGACAGTGAGAATTTGGGTCGAGGAGGGAGGTGTGCCATGGTAATTCGTGCAGTTGTGTGAACTATTGTGCTGATGTGGCTTAGTTGCTAACGCTCCTGCCTAGTAAGCAGGAGACCACGCTTCGATTCACAGCCTTGGTAAAAACATTCACTTATAAATAAAATGATATAAACAAAATTATGAAACAGCCCACGTCTTTCAACTGTGCAGTACCATGCCCCTATTAATAATGAAAATATGCCAGATTATTTTCTCTAGATTGTAGTTGTTATGGATCTGAGGCAAATGGTGCTTTGTCATGTGGACTGTGACAGGAGTGCTTAAGAGCATGTTATCACCAGGTGATGATCGGTCTGTTGGTAGCGCACAGGAAGTCAGACAGAATGTCCGACCAGTGAGCGTGAAGGTAACAATGCCTCCCTTTTGCTGTTACTGCACACAGAAGCAGTCTTTAGCGATCTGTAAGCAGTAGTTTCAGTGCCTTACACCAGGGCCAACAGCAAAGTTAATTTCATGAAGCCTCTCACTGAAGTTCCCCACAAAATGGATATCGCACCCCTTGTGTTCTGGAAAGTTTTCTATGGGCATGTCCATATTTTTAGTCAGTCAACTCAGGTTCCTCATCTCACCACTCGAATTATTGGGTAAAACTCAGGGAACGATCCAGGTCTTCCCCAAGCCAGGCAGATAAGCCCTGCTCATCCACAAAGTGGGACTGATGCATCTATTTTTTTGTGATCGTGGAGCATGTGGAGAGGATAAGAAACACATAAAATATAAATTCTCGTAACTGGTGTTCACAGTCATGAAAAATTTCGTAAAATACATCGTGGTCTCCTTTGACGGTAAAAAATTCTTTATTTGAAAAATCCACTATTGTAGTTTCAGTCTTATGGGAGTAATCAGGTAGAAATAATTGTCTTTTAGAGCAAGTCAAAACCTAAAATGTACACTGAATTGACAAAAGTCATGGGACACCATCTAATATCGTGTCGGACCTCCTTTTGCCCAGCGTAGTGCAGCAGCTCGACGTGGCATGGACTCAACAAGTCGTTCGAAGTCCATTGCAGAAATATTGACCTTTGCTGCCTCTATAGCCGTCCATAATTGCGGAGGTGTTGCCGGTGCAGGATGTTGTGCACGAACTGACCTCTCGATGTTTCGATGTTCGATAGGATTCATGTCGGGTGATCTGGGTGGCCAAATCATTCGCTCGAATTGTCCAGAATGTTCTTCAGACCAATTGCGGAAAACTGTGGCCTGGTGACATGGCGCACTGTTATCCATAAAACTTCCATTGTTGTTTGGGAACATGAAGTTCACGAATGGCTGTAAATGGTCTCCACGTAGCCGAACATAACCACTCATTCAATTTCATTTAAATACAGCAAACACCATTACGGAGCCATCACCAGCTTGCACAACGTCTTGTTGATAACTTGGGTCCATGGCTTCGTGTGGTATGCACCACACTCGAACCCTACCATCAGCTCTTACCAACTGTAATCGGGAGACATCTGACCAGACCACAGTTTTCCAACCGATATGTTCACGAGCCCAAGAGAGGCGCCGCAGGCGATGTCGTGCTGCTAACAAAGGCACTCGCGTCGGTCGTGTGCTGCCATACACCATTAGCGCCAGATTTCGCCGCACTTCCCTAACGTATACGTTCGTCGTACATCTCACATTGATTTCTGAGGTTATTTCACATAGCATTGCTTGTCTGTTAGCACTGACAACTGTATGCAAATGACGCTGCTCTCGGTTGTTAAGTGAACTCCATCGACCACTGTGTTGTCCGTGGTGAGAGGTAATGCCTGAAATTCGTGACACTGTGGATCTCGGAATATTGAATTTGCTAACGATTTCCGAAATAGAATGTCCCAGGCGTCTAGCTCCTACTACCATTCCGCGTTCAAAGTCTGTTAATTTCTGTCGTGTGGCCATAATCACGACGGAAACGTTTTCATTTGAATCGCCCAAGTAAAAATGACAGCTCCGCTAATGCATACCCTATTATACTTTGTATACGCGATACTACCGCCATCTGTACATATGCATATCGCTGTCCCACGACTTTCGTCAATTCAGTGGAGTAACGTCGTATGGCATGAATGTCTGGGAGACCCCAAAGGGCAGGCCAGCTGCTTAATTGGAAAAGCTTTTCCTGTCCTCCGCGTCCGCAGGCAACTTTTCTTCTCGAAGGATGAGAGCTGTGTAAGTTGTCAGGCAAATCCAACACCTTCCATGAAAACCCTGACATGATAAGCAAATCCAGTAGTATGTCACATAGCTCGGAATAAATCGTGACATTAAATTAACCAAAGTAATACGAGTAACGAGTGAGCAAATGGAATACCACAGACTATCACAAGAACGCCTAAATGCATGTCGTACCTTCCCACCGTGAGGCAGACGCAGTTCCGAGGGGAGAAACGAGGACAGAAGCCGAGAGCAGAACCGTGTTAAGCTAGAAGGCCCTGCGATAAGGGACGGACACCCACGTCTCCAGCTAACCACTAGGGCTCACCACCCGCACGTTTTAGCGTGAGACTGTTTCGCGTCTCAGGTACGTCAAGGACAACCCCCAGCCCATGTTAAAAGCTAGAGCCCTCCAGAAAAGCAGTATAGATCTTACGATAACACAAAAAGGGCCACTACCACCCACAAGTTTTAGCGTGAGACTTTTTCGCGTGTCTGTTACATTAGGACAATCCTCCAGCCCATGTTAAAAGATAGAGCCCTCCAGAAGAACAGTATAGATCTCACGATAACGCTAAAAGGACCACACCAGCTGCAGGTTTTAGCGTGAGACTTTTTAGCGTCTCTGTTACGTTCCAAACTTTAAAAAACATTGCCCCACCACGAAAAGTATAACGTTTCTCATTGGATAGACAGAATTTTTGTAGGCGGAGCTTAAGGTTAACATTGAGACCCTGACTGGTCAGATGAAAACATAGCCAGATAGTTTTTTTTTAAACCAACTTCGGTAAATTGTAGTAAGGAGAAGTTAGAGGAGAGTTAGTTCCGAGACGGCGAGCTGGATGGCTGGTGCGCCGGCCGCTGTCGCCCTGACGCTGCCTAAACACCGACAAGGTAATGAACGCACGCGATGCCGCATTTTTGAGCGCATAAGGCTTCACTCAGAACTGCAGAAGACTCATCTGTTACACCCCTTTTTTGCGTAATACTAGTGTCGATCGTTAATTAAAACTCATGGTGTTCACATTTGCCACTTGAAGTTAAGATCTGAAACGCGATGATTTTTCTATTTTTATAGTTATTGAGAAGCCACATCAGCCACTGTAATTTACGACAGGTTAGATTAGTAATTAAAGATAATTGAGGTTCACTGTAGACCATTTTGAGAGTTTTCTCTTTTGTGAAACTTAATTTAAACATAGATTATGGATGTGATATGGCATAGGTCATCCTTCGATCCATTGTAGAACTTGGGAAAACCAATCAGGGAATATTCGTTCACATTTTTGTTGAACGCAGTTGGTTTTTCCATCCTGTATTGAAACATTTCCTTTATCTATATTGCAATTTATAAGAGATGTTTTGTGAGTAGAATAAAATTATCAATGGTAAACTTAACTGCTTTTTCGACGTTATTTTACCACCTAACTAAAAATAGGAAAGCCTTTAACCCTTTCCACTAAATTTAGTTAGTATTAAGATTCTTTTACAGAGAGTGCAGTGGAGCTGACGCTGAGATCATTTAGTATTTGGTTATATCATCGCTAGTCACACTGAACTCTTCTGAATTCTACATGTCATGTGTGGTCTGGCGTCTCCTTACCAACAACAGGTCCCAGGTTCAAACTAGTTAATTCCCTAAAAAACACGCTCAGAGCGTCGTTGCGCGAAAGTGGTAGGGAGACACGATATAGAACAATCAGACACCACCATGAATGTTTAGAGCTGTATGTGAAGTGTCCCTGTCAAGTGTAGGCGACCAATGGTTTGTGTGTAGTATAGTGCCCTGTTCGTGTTGGAGATAATGAGAGAATGGAGAGGGTGAAACCTGGTGCCGACACATAGCCTACTACTTTCGAAGAGCACGAAGGGGCCCCACCAAGTTTAATGTCCCCATCCAGCGGGCGAATCACCATCAACAGTGTCGCATGCCCTCACTTCAAGAGACATTGCGAAATTAATACTGGAGATGGCACGAAGACTGGTGACTGTCTAAGGCGCTGCAGTCATAGACAGTGCGGCTGGTCCCGGCGGAGGTTCGAGTCCTCCCGCGGGCATGGGTGTGTGTGTTTGTCCTTAGGATAATTTAGGTTAAGTAGTGTGTAAGCTTAGGGACTGATGACCTTAGCAGTTAAGTCCCATAAGATCTCACACACATTTTAACATTTTTTTGACTGGTGAGACAGGACTTCAAATTACCACTCTTCCTGCACCTCTGTCGGAAAGACAAGGGGAAAATTTCATTTTAGAAACATCCCCCAAGCTGTGGCTAAGTCATATCTTCGCAATCTCCTTTCTTCCAGGAGTGCTAGTACTGCAAGGTTCGTAGGAGACCTTCTGTGAAGTTTGGAAGGTAGGAGACGAGGTACTGGCGGAATTAAAGCTGTGAGGATGGGGCGTGAGTCGTGCTTGGGTAGCTCAGTCGATAGAGCACTTGTCCGCGAAAGGGAAAGGTCCCAAGTTCGAGTCTCGGTCCGGCACAAAGTTTTAATCTGCCAGGAAGTTTCAAGGGGAAAATTGTCAACAGCACACGGCGCATCCGGACGTTCATCCTTCGAAGTAGTGGTCACACCCAAATGTGCTTAACGTCGGTGATATTTCGGGAAACGCTGTATGCACCACGTACATTAAGAAAGAAAAGTGAAGATTAAATTGAAACGCGGTATTTTTCATTCTGTCGCCAGTGTCATTCGCATAGTGTTGTTATGGAAGTTACGTTGCAGCATCGATATTGTTGAAAGAAATAGTCGCAATTAGCGTCGAGCGAGATGGCGCAGAGGTTAGCATATTGGACTCGCATTCAGGGGGACGCTGGTTGAAATCCTTGTCCGGTCATCCAGATTTCGGTTTTCCGTGATTTCCCTACACTGCCCCAGGCAAGTACAGGGATGGTTCTTTTGAAAGGGCACGGTCGATTTCCTTCCCCATCCTTTACACAACGCGGACTTGTGCTCCGTCCCTAATGACATCACTCTGGAAGGGATATTAAACCCTAATCCATCTGTTGTACGTTCCTTCCTTAGCTCTTTCTCGGTAGTCCCGTATAACAGGGGACACGGTGTTTGCCGTGTTGTAAACGCAGTGCCAAACCAGCCAAAAGACGTTTTATGCAGCTCTCTTAGAATGAAATGATAATTAAATCAAGACCCTAAGTATTCGACAGGCGTTGATATACATCAACGGGGACAGTTGAGAATGTGCGCCCCGACCGGGACTTGAACCCGGGATGTCCTGCTTACATGGCAGACGCTCTATCCATCTTTTTTTTTTTAATCTCATTTTGTTCGTGTTTGTTCGTTGTATCTGCTCGGGGCGGACGTCGCAAGACACCCGTTTCAGTTCGTCATTGATCCATTAACTCAGTTTTTTTATTACAAAGGTCACCTAACCCTTTGCCCGAACACGCTGAGTTACCGTGCCGGCATTCCATTTTGTTCTCTTTAGTTCGTTGCATCTGCTCGAGGCGGACGTCGTAAGACATTCGTTTAAGTTCGTTGTTGATTGATTAACTCAGTTTTTTTTATTACAGAGGGCAGCTAGTCCTCTGACCGAACACGCTGAGCTACCGTGCCGGCTGTCCATCTGAGCCACCGAGGGCACAGAGGATAGGGCGACTGCAGGGATTTATAGCGTGCACGCTCCCCGTGAGACCCACATTCTCAACTTAATGTCCACTCACTACATTCGTAGCGCCCCTGCCCATTACACTCATTACTCGCAGCGGACAATCCTACCGAGTCCCGTAAGAGTTCGGGCAATGCATCCAGCACAGAAGAAGGTCAATGGCCGGTTAGCCTTAACTATATGAAGATGGTACCTGTTCTTTCGGACATGTCCGCAATATGGGGACATGTCCGACATGGCTAACCGGCCATTTACAACTGTTCCCGTTGATGTATATCAACGCCCGTCCCGGCCGCGGTGGCCGTGCGGTTCTGGGCGCTTCAGTCCGGAATCGCGGGACTGCTACGGTCGCAGGTTCGAATCCTGCCTCGGGCATGGATGTGTGTGATGTCCTTAGATTAGTTAGGTTTAAGTAGTTCTAAGTTCTAGGGGACTGATGACCTAAAATGTTAAGTCCCATAGTGCTCAGAGCCATTTTTCAACGCCCGTCGACAGCTTAGGGTCTTGATTTAATTATCATTTCAAAATAAAAAAATGTTCAAATGTGTGTGAAATCTTATGGGACTTAACTACTAAGGTCATCAGTCCCTAAGATTACACACTACTTAACCTAAATTATCCTAAGGACAAACACACACACACCAATGCCCGAGGGAGGACTCGAACCTCCGCAGGGACCAGCCACACAGTCCATGACTGCAGCGCTTCAGAGCGCTCGGCTAATCCCGCGCTGCTATTTCAAAATAAAACTTTGTTGTTCCATGCTAGACAATAACTTCTAATCTGGTAATCGCCTGATCACGACGTCAGTATGTTAAGAAATTGTCCTGGTTATCTTTGTCATCTGCTTTATGCCCATTTCCTGATGCATATAAGTTCGTCACAAAGAAAGAAGGAGGCACTATTGTTTACCTGTTGCAGAAATTACAAATTGAACTCAGTATCGATTTCAGTTTAAATTTTCATTCCGGTATTTCCGCATCTGCATCATACCAGATGGTACTGAAGTTTATTAATGAAACCAAACCGTGAATGTTTCCCCATATTTGTACCTAAAATATGCGTGGAGAGCAGGTAACAACACAGGAAGTTACTGTACTCGCGGTGGCCGTGCGGTTCTAGGCGGTCCAGTCCGGAGCCGCGCTGCTGCTACGGTCGCAGGTTCGAATCCTGCCTCGGGCATGGGTGCGTGTGATGTCCTTAGGTTAGTTAGGTTTATATACACTCAGTCGCAAAAGTATTCGGACAGTGGGAAGTTTCACAATGAGTACTCGAGATACACTGACTATGGAACCCAAACATATTTATTAGTAATAAATATGGGTAACAATATTAATTACAAAAGAATGATTGTATTATTTCGTTTCCAAAACATAAATAACAGAAAAATTAACAACAAAAATGAAACAACCTGCACACCCTGCTGATACAAAAGTATTCGGACACTGTCCAATAAATGTTCATAAGTTGTACGACGAAAATGTCAATATCTTGAGTGTCCACCTTTCATGTTCAATACCTCTTCCAATCTACTGGGCATACTTTTCACGAGTTTTTTCGTGAAATCTGGGCCTATATTTGCCCATTCTTGGCGCAGTTTCTCTTTCAAGGTCTCCTTCGTATAAATGTTGTCCACGCGGAGGATCCGTTTCAATTTATCCCACAAATGTTCGATTGGGTTAAGGTCTGGTGATTGGGGAGGAGGGTGCAATACTTTCGGGCAATTGAGGAGCAACCACATTTGTACAATATGCACGGTATGCTTGGGATCATTATCCTGATAAAAATGAAAGTTGTTCGCAATACCAAGATGTCGTGTACTCTGCTTCAAATGTCCTCGCAGTATATTCAAATACGCTTCCTTGTTCATCGTATCATCAATGAACACTAAATCACCCACACCATTGCCGGACATGCATCCTCACATCATTATGCTCCCACCTCCAAACTTTACTGTTGGTCTGAGGTTCCTGAGATTCAGCTCTTCATTGGTCTTTCGCCACACGATTGCCTTTCCGTCGCTTTGCCATAATGTAAATTTACATTCGTCGCAAAATATCACCCGATTCCACCAAGCCTGATCGTATACGGGGTATTCCCTCGCAAACTGCATTCGTTTCTTCTGGTTCACTGCAATTATGAATGGCTTTCACCGTGCCACTCAACCATGGTACTGCGATCGTCGTAGTACTCTCCGCACGGTTTCAGGATGAACGTGTATACCAAGGTCTCCCTCCACCTCACTTGCAATTCGTGTGGCAGATATTTTCGGATTCTGTTGTATCTTTCGCACAATCACACTTTCATCTCTCTGTCAAAATGTCCGTGGCCGTTCTGTACTGCAACGGAATTCCAATCGGTCTTCTTTCTCGAACCGTTTAATAATGTCGTGAACTGTACTTTTCTTCATGTTCACTATTGCGGCAATTTCTGTGCAGGTTTTCCCCTTCGCGTGATGATAAACGACAAGTTGCCTTTACTCGAACGTAGAACACTTCCCGCCGGCCGCGGTGGTCTAGCGGTTCAGGCGCTCAGACCGGAACCACGGGACTGCTACGATCGCAGGTTCGAATCCTGCCTCGGGCGTGGATGTGTGTGATGTCCTTAGGTTAGTTAGGTTTAAGTAGTTCAAAGTTCTAGGGGAATGATGACCACAGATGTTGAGTCCCATAGGGCAAAAAAAAAAAAAAGAAAGAACGAACACTTCCCTCTGCGGCCCATCGTCGACCTGCACAGGCTCGCGATACGTGTTTACTAATCATCGCTATCGTCTCTCGGAAATGTCGGACACACTGCAGTCGCTTCACCCTCTGTGCGCCTCGGAATGAACTATTCTCTCACGTTGTCCGCCTTTGTCCGAATACTTTTGTTGCACCTTCCCATGCCGCTTTCAGGAAATGTTACGTAACAAAAAAAATGGCTCTGAGCACTATGGGACTCAACTGCTGTGGTCATTAGTCCCATAGAACTTAGAACTACTTAAACCTAACTAACCTAAGGACATCACACACATCCATGCCCGAGGCAGGATTCGAACCTGCGACCGTAGCAGTCGCACGGTTCCGGACTGTGCGCCTAGAACCGCGAGACCACCGCGGCTGGCTGTTACGTAACAGACACATGTACAACAACAATTCTTCGTATTTGACGCGTGTTTCACGTTGCGACATCGTACCCAGAGTCCCAAATACATTACAAAGTGCAATTTCTGTATTTTTTAATGCTACAAGCTGCAAAATTATGCGCCGTTACGTGCTGTCTGAATACTTTTGCGACTGAGTGTAGTTCTAAGTTCTAGGGGACTGATGAGCACAGCAGTTTAGTCCCATAGTGCTCAGAGCCATTTGAACCATTTACTGTACTCGTTTCGACAGGAGCCCAGGTTGATCGCTGTTGCAGCTATGTAGGAACTCGTTTGGGCAGTCGGTTAACGCGGCTGGCCGACGCTAGATACCTGGAGCAGCTGCAGCATGTCCGGCGTGTTGTGCAGGGCGAGGCGCACGTCCCCGCGCACCATGTCGGCCAGCGAGCGGTAGACGACGGGCGGCGGCAGCAGCAGCGTCACCGTCATGCTGGCCGAGTAGTACGTGTTCATCAGCAGCGACAGCATGAACGTGAGCAGCACCACGAGCCGCCACGACGGCTGCGACGAGTCGTTCGCCGTCCCTGCCGCACGTCTAGCTCAGTCTCGCGCAACTCTCCACGCTAGTCTCTCCCGTGCAGGGCTCTTCATCCGGGCATAACTACTACAACCTACATCCGTTTCAATCTGCACGCTGAATTCGATCCTTGGTTTCGCTCTACAGTCTCCGCCCTCCCCCCCCCCCCTTTCCCATCCACTTCCTCCCATTACCAAATTGAGTATTCATAGATGCCTCAGGATGAGTACTGCCAGCAATTACCGCGCAAGGTAGAACTTCCGAGGAGGTGGAAGAAAAACTCACAAAAAGTCTTGAGGCATTATCTAACTACACTACAGGCCATTCAAATTGCTACACCACGAAGATGACGTGCTAGAGACGCGAAATTTAACCGACAGGAAGAAGATGCTCTGATATGCAAATAATTAGCTTTTCAGACCATTCACACAAGGTTGGCGCCGGTGGCGACACCTACAACGTGCTGACATGAGGAAAGTTTCCAACCGATTTCTCATACACAAACAGCAGTTGACCGGCGTTGCCTGGTAAACGTTGTTGTGATGCCTCGTGTAAGGAGGAGAAATGCGTACCATCACGTTTCCGACTTTGATAAAGGTCGGATTGTAACATATCGCGATTGCGGTTTATCGTATCGCGACGTTGCTGCTCGCGTTGGCCGAGATCCAATGACTGTTAGCAGAATATGGAACCGGTGGGTTCAGGAGGGTAATACGGAACGCCGTGCAAGATCCCAACGGCCTCGTATCACTAGCAGTCGAGATGACAGCCATCTTATCCGCATGGCTGTAACAGATCGTGCACCCACGTCTCGATCCCTGAATCAACAGATGGGGAAATTTGCAAGACCATCTGCACGAACAGTCTGACGACGTTTGCAGCTGCATGGACTATCAGCACGGAGACCGTGGCTGCAGTTAACCTTGACTCTGCATCACAGACAGGAGTGCCTGCGAAGTTATACTCAACGACGAACCTGGGTGCACGAATGGCAGAACGTCATTTTTTCGGATGAATCCACGTACTGTTTACAGCATCATGATGGTCACATTCGTGTTTGGCGACATCGGGGTGAACGCACATTGGAAGCGTGTATTCGTCATCGCCATACTGGAGTATCACCCGGCGTAATGCTATGGGGTGCCATTGGTTACACCTCTCGGTCACCTCTTGTTCGCATTGACGGCACTTTGAACAGTGGACGTTACATTTCAGATGTGTTACGACCCGTGGCTCCGCCCTTCATTCGATCCCTGCGAAACCCTACATTTCAGCAGGATAATGCACGACCGCATGTTGCAGGTCCTGTACGGACCTTTCTGGATACTGAAAATTTTCTACTGCTGCCCTGGCCAGCACATTCTCCAGATCTCTCACCGATTGAAAACGTCTGGTCAATGGTGGCCGAGCAACTGACTCGTCACAATACGCCAGTCACTACTCTTGATGAACTGTGGTATCGTCTTGAAGCTGCATGGGCAGCTGTACCTGTACACGCCATCCAAGTTCTGTTTGACTCAATGCCCAGGCGTATCAAGGCCGTTATTATGGCCAGAGGTGGTTGTTCTGGGTACTGATTTCTCAGGACCTATGCACCCAAACTGCATGAAAATGTAACCACATGCCAGTTCTAGTATAATATATTTGTCCAATGAATACCCGTTTATCATCTGCATTTCTTCTTGGTGTAGCAATTTTAATGGAATTTTAATAGCAACTACCTGAAGCCAAACCCCTCCAAGACACGTGTGTGCATTCCACTTACGGAACAGAGAGGCACGGAGGAAACTGAGAATAACCTGGACAGGTCAACAGCTGACCCACTGTGACACCCCAAAGTACCTCGGAGTGAAGTTGGACTGGTCCCTCACCTTCAAGGACCACTGTGCAAACACAAAAATGAAAGTCAGTACAAAGAACAACATTATTAGGAAATTGACCGACAACAACTGGGAAGCACACACTCAGGTCCTCCGCACATCTGCCCTCGCTTTGCGCTTCTCCGCTGCTGAATATGCAGCACCTGTATGGCAGAACTCCAGCCATGCCAAACAGGTAAATATCGCCCTAAATGAAACAGGACGAATTGTAACCGGCTGCTTGCAGCCAACCCCTGTTGACAAAATCTACCACCTCATGGGCGTAGCACCTCCAGACATCCGAAGGAGAACAGCAGCTGAAGTGGAAAGAAAGAAGCAGGAGACGGATCAGAGACACCCCCTGTTTGGATGCGAACATCAAACACCAAGACTCAAGTCGAGAATAAGTTTTCTCCGGACAACGCAACCAATCCAGACATCACCTGCAGACCACAGGATACAACTCTGGCGTAGTTCACATCAGAGAAATATTGGGACAACTCCAAGGAAGAACTTGCTACAGGTCATCGTCTCCCATACACGACATGGAAAGTACTCAATAGACTGAGAACTGGAGTATCTCGGTGCAAGGAGAACATGAATAAATGGGGATACATCTCAGAGGATGAACTATGTGAGTGTGGTGGACCCCAAGACCATCAGCACGTACTCAACTGCAGCAAACTGTCGGAGCCGGTGTCCATGGACAATCTGATTATCGCCAATGATAAAATATGCACATTTTTCCGTAATACTTTTAATATATATGTATGATATGCTATGTATGATAAATTATATTTAATATGTTATGTTCTAGACACGTATAAATAAATGAATAAACCAGCTGATCCCTTCTTTTAGTCAGACTGTGCCATAAATTTGCAATGACGGAAAAAATTGCAACATCAAAAAATAATTAATGTAATGTACTTTCGGTCCGCAGCTCGTGGTCTCACGTTAGGACGGGGTTCCGGGTTCGATTCCCGGAGAGGTCAGGGATCTTCACCTGCCCCGAGATGACTGGGTGTTATGTCATCTTCATCATCATTCATCCCCATTACGGTCGGAGGAAGGCAACGGCAAACCACCTCCCTTAGGACCTTGCCTAGTACGGCGGTGTGAGTTTCCCGCATCATTCACCTACGCTCTGTCAAGAAGCATGGGACTTCATTTCCAATGTACTTTCGGGAACACGTTTGTTTAAGTAACGTATTTAAGTGATTAACATTGCAAGATCACAGGTTAATGTAGGCGCGAGATAAGCAATGCAAATGTGAAATGCTGTTACATAAAAAGCCGGTGTAGCCGCCAGAATGATGAAGGCGAGCATGCAAATTGCATGCATTGTGCTGTACAGGTGCCTGATGTAAATTCGTGTGATGCCTATAGCACTTAGACAATCTTAATGCTGTTTGTGGATGACGCTGGTGTTGTCGTCCTCTGATTACCATATGTTCTCGACTGGAGACAGGTCTGGTGATAGAACAAACCAAGGCTACGTGTCGACATCCTGCAGAGCATGTTGGGTTACACCACTGGTGTGTGGGCGAGCGTTATCCTGTTGGAAAATACCTCTTGGAATGCTCTTTATTAATGGCAGCGGTTCTAGGCGCTTCAGTCCGGAACTGCGATGCTGCTGCGGTCGCAGGTTCGAATCTTGCCTCGGGAATGGATGTGCGTGATGTCCTTAGGTTAGTTAGGTTTAAGTAGTTCTAAGTCTAGGGGACTGATGATCTCTGATGTTAAGTCCCATAGTGCTTGGAGCCATTTTTTGCACAGTGCTTTGCAGTAGTATAGAATATTGCTCAAATGCGTGGAACCCATGTCTGCACCAAGTAAGAATAATAGTGAATACTGAACATATAGAAATAAGGGCAGCACAAATGGTTGCTGGTTTCTTTCACTGTCAGGAGAGCGTTATGGAAATGCTGACAATCTGAACTGACAGACACTTGAAGATAGACCTCAGTTATCTCACGAAAACCTACTCAAAAAAGTTTAAAGAAGCAGTATTAAGCGGACACCTTAAAATATCCTTCTATACAGATCCCACCATTTTGTAGGCATTTGTCATAGTGTGGCACAATTTTTTGTCTTCCTTTCACATAAAACGTTACCTCCTGTGTTTCCAATCATGTGGTAACGTGTTTTTTGAGCTCGTCATCGTTGTTGAACATTTGACCTCTAAGAAACGTTTTCAGATGAAAAATAGATGCAAGTAACAAGTGGTGAAGTCAAGGAGGGTGATCAAACTGGCTCTAGCCAAACTTCTATAAGAGTTATTCCGTGTTGCTCGCAGAGTGATATCGCGCACTGTCATAAATGAAAACAGTAAAGTTTGTGAGCTTTCCGTGGCGCTTATTCTGTACTGCGCGACGTGGCTTATAAGCGCCTCAATGTAAACATTTGCATTGATTGCTTCATCTCGCAGTACAAAATTCATTAGTAGAACGCTGTGATGATCCTAAAAGATTGTGCACGTGACTTTTCGAGTTGTAGATTTGCTTTGCTTTAGTATATACTGGTGGCATTGTGTGTCTCCGTTCCATTGATTATTCTGTCGATCGAGGGGTCCCGTGTACCACTCAAGTCTCATTCTTGGCCAAGTCTTGCTTAGAGCATCAACACGATCTATGCTATAACGTGTCAAAAGTAAAGTGCACAGCCCAGGCCCTATTTCTTGTATTGCTTTGTTAGAGTTTGTGGTGGCCAGAGAGCACATAGTTTTCGAAACTTCCGTTTTTCAGAAGCAATTTCATGAAGAATGGTTTCGCATTCAGGAGGATAGCGATACAAATTCCTGACCAGCCATTCGGATTTAGGGAATCTTTGGTTTTCCTAAACCGCGTAAGGGAAATGTCGGGATGGTTGGAAAGGACATTTCCGATAATTTTCCCTGTCTTTCCTCAATCCGAGCTTGTATTTTATCTCTAATGACTTCGTCGTCGACAGGACATTAAACTCAAATCTTCGTTACTTCGTCCATCGCAAAGCGATGACGTTTTGTGACTTTATCTCTCGCTCCTCTGATATCTCGAGCTACAGGAGACGAAATGTCGGGTCATTAGAAATTATAACTGCCATTATGGACTATCACACAGAAACTACCAGCCATACTCATGACCTTCACGAGAAAATGACACTCACGAGAAATTAAATTACGGACATCAACACAGATGCCTGTAGCACCCTACTTCTCTCTGATAAATCGTCATACTCCCTTGAAACAACGTGAAACACCCAAAGCCTAAGCAATCTAGTAAATGTAACGTCCCATCCCTTATGGACCAACGATATGAGAGCAATCAAATGCACTGTTATCTAGTGTCCTGCCATCTTCTGCTCTTTCGTCACCCTGACGGCAAGTGCAAGGTCCAATGATGTCCCAGTCACCTGACGCGCCAAACGATTCCATTCCTCGAAACGACAGTTTTGCTCTCTCTTCAGCACAAAAGCCATTTCTAACTCAATTGTTCGTGAGCGTATTATAGGTGTCAACGACTCATTGGATCATAGTCTCTGTCATTTCACACAGTTAATCCGATACTAGTCGTCGAAGAAGCGCTACTTTCCCACACCCTAGAACTGTTTTCCTGTGATTTTCTTACTTTACCTATGTTTATGAGCAGGATTTTCGTGGTGCCATTACATAAATTACTTTTCCAACTGTAGAATGGAGCACTGAAACAAATCAGTGTCTACAGCTACAAATCTATGAACAAAGCATGTTACATATACTCGAAAATAACTCATAATGACCTTCTATTTTGTTGTTTTAAGTGGATAAAAGACGGTAACCAAGCTCTCATCCCGATGCAGGTTTTACATATCTAGCTCTATATCTATCTACATTATATGAACAGGAAATTCCATTTGTTTGTTAGTAATTCATACAAATCTACAGTTTTATTCCGATCTTGATGAAATGTTGCACACTTTACCCTCACGAAAAGAGGATGACGAGCGAGGTGGCGCAGTGGTTAGCACAGTGGACTCGCATTCGGGAGGACGAAGGTTCAAACCCGCGTCTGGGCATTCTGATTTAGGTTTTCCATGATTCTCTCGCTTCAGGCAAATTCCGGGATAGTTCATTTGAAAGGGCACGGCGGACTACGTTCCCCATGTTTCCCCAATCCGATGGGACCGATGACATCGCTGTTTGGTCCCCTCCCCCAAATCAACCAACCAACGAAGAGGATGATCAGTGTCTACATAATCCGACTTGAAAATATATGTAGACCTATGTAATACAGCTTATAAAGGGGTAAGGTTGTTAACAAATATCTAAAAATTCTTGGCCGTTTTTTTTCAAATTTCTACAAAAACCCCTAAAGAACATTTGGGCGGACATGGGCTCAAACATTGTTACTAGACATCTCGACCGGTTGACTTCAAAGTTCTTGGCCAATTTATTTCAAATTTCTAGAATCAGATGAAACAATGAGGAAAATTAATAAAAAAATTAAATGCCTAACAAACGAAATGTATCGTTCAATGTAAGCTTTCACGGCCGGTATTGTCTTCACTTAAAACTTCCGTTCTGATAGGCCGTGGTCGAAGTATAAAACTCTCCCCTGGCGTTTCGTCTCCGACTGCGGGAAACATCCTCGGAGGTACAGCGGCGAACTGCGAAGACAACTTGAGGAAGCGGTGATTATATAGGCAGTACAAAGGGCGCCACTGTCGATCACGTGGCGTCGGCTATGAGATTGTCTCTGGTAACGCCAACATTCTCGATTGAAAGTAATCGATCGTCACGCTTGCGGTGCAACACTGACATCCAAATTTTATCCAGTTTAACACCTTCGTCTTTCCTGTTAAAATTATTACGGTGTTTATCAATCTCGATAGCCTCTCTATACGAGCGTGCATAATAATGCGAGGTTTTTGATATGACGCTCGTCTCGCTGAATTTTATTTCATGATCACCTTCCTGGTAAACATGTTCCGCTACGGTCGATTTATCCGTGTGACCCAGTCGGCAATTCCTCTTATGTTAAAAAAGACGGGTGTTCACACTTCCCTTTGTGGTACCGATATAAACCTGTCCACAACAACAAGGAATTTTATATACCCCCGGTGTAGCCAAAGGGTGTCGTGCGTCTTTTACCGATCTTAAATATTCTTTTATTTTGCTGGTGGGTCGGAAAATAGTTTCCACCCCATACTTGCTTAAAACTTTCCCAATGCGATCTGTGACCTTACTAATGAACGGAAGAAAAACTGTGCCCTTGGGCGACAGTTGTTCGTCGTTGCTCCTGATTCTCTGCCTAGAGCTAAGTGCTCGATCTATATCCTCGCTAGAATAGCTATTATTCACGAAAGTTGACCGTAGATGTTCAATCTCATCTTTTAAATAAACAGGCTCACAAATTTTGTACGCCCTGTCTACCAAGGTTTTCATTACACCTCTTTTCTCTTTTTTTGTCTAGGGTGGTGGTTTGAATCTTTATGTAGATAACGATCAGTATGTGTGGCCTTTCTATACACCTTATGGCCCAACGTTCCGTCCTGTCGTTTAATCACAGGCACATCCAGGAAATTCAAATGCCCATTCCTTTCCGTCTCCATAGTAAATTGGATTTTCGGACTAATGCTGTTTAAATGTACCAGGAAGGCATCCAACTCCTCTGCTCCGTGTGTCCATACTACGAACTTGTCATCGATATAGCGATACCATCTGAGTGGTCTCTTACTGGCAGTCTGCAACGCCCGTTGTTCAAAAGTCTCCATAAATAAGTTAGCCACAGCAGGACTAAGAGGACTGCCCATAGCCACTCCCTCAATCTGTTCATAAAAGTTATTATTGTTTTGAAAGTAGGTTGTGGTGAGGCAGTGTCGGAATAATGCCACAATATCGGTAGGAAAAATATCCGCTATGCATAAGATAGCTTCATTTACTGGAATCATGGTAAATAACGACACAACGTCAAAACTGACGAGGATATCATCCGCTCGTTTCCTTTAACTTGTCAATGAAATGAGATGAATTTTTAATATGACTGTCCGTACTACCAACATAAGGTTGCAGCAATGAGGCAAGGTGTCTAGCAAAATCATGTGTTGGTCCGCCTATAGCGCTGACAATTGGCCTCAACGGAATCTCAGGTTTATGCACTTTGGGTAAGCCATAAAGTCTAGGTGGGTAGGCTTCTGTTTTTCAAAGCAGCTTTTTATCGTCGAAGGCGAATGAAGACGCTTGGTCATTCTTAAAATCTTCATAGTCGGATCTTTCTGGAGGATTTTTGTAACTGGAGGGAACCAAAATATTATTGATTTTTCCATGATGGTTCCCTCCATCAGGCCTATCAGCCCGGAAGTTTTAAGTGAAGAAATGTATCGAGATAAACTGACTGCGAGAATAAATGACTGCGAGAATACCCGTCTTGGAGACAGTACCATCAGATGGTATTAGATCGCTGGACGAGCGAAAGCTCGAGAATTTGAGAGAAACATGGTTCTAAGCTCTTATTTATTAATCAGTTGCCGTTGTGACATATACAACGGAACAAGGCTGGCCGTGAAGTACCTATTGCTAAACAAAAAAGAGGCCACCATCGTCAAGGGGTACGCCGCAGGAGAAAAGTATTCATTACTGACATTCCGTTGATACCCAATGATTTCAATATGCCTTTCGATTTGAATCTATTGCAGTTTCCTATGCGGCTATGAATATCAACGAGGCACTCACTTTACGTGACAGATATTAAACATCACGAATTATGCCGGGCACTGCAGTTAATTACGACATAAAGATTTTCTTTTATTCCATGCATCTTCAGTAGACAGTCTTTCAAAATAATGTTACACAACTTGTTGTTGCTATTCTTTTTCAGCCGACTTCAAGAGTTCTTAAACCACGAAGATTTTACCAATGGACGAGACGTTTCTTATCTGTCCGATTAACAGCTTGCTGTCGAGTTATAAGAAAGAAAGTTAATTGACTTACTTCACTCTCAAACGGCATCCTTAAAGTGTATTCCCAAAAATATTTTTAAACGATTATCTGAAAAGAATTTTACCTGGACTGTCGCTCTACGCTATCCTCCTCCTATTAACTTTCAATTCCTTATAGCAGAGATATTATCTCCGTGACTGGAAAAGAGCACAGAGCATATCCATCTATAAAAAGAGATAGTAGAACTGATCCACAGACTTATCGACCTGCATCTATCACATGTATTTGTAGCAGAAGACTTGAACATACTCTAGATTCAAACATTAGGAATTACTTTCATACTGTTGATGATATTCTGTTGGTTGTTATTGCACAGATAAATTTCATCAACGAGTGCTACAGTTTAATAGAGAAAGTTTGAAAATTGGCTCGAAAATCTCTTGTACTAATACCAAAATTACGTAAAACAAACATACCAAACAGAAGAGAGAAAAAATCAAGAACGAAAAATTTCCTGATTGCTTTAGCAACATGCTTACCAAGGACGAGCGTTGGGTGTGTCACTGTGACCCCGAAAGAAAAGAGCAAACGAAGCAGCAGAAATATGGTGATTCATCACCGCCGAAAAAGGCTAAGACGTATCCATCATCGGCGAAGCTGAAGTCGAGTGTCTTTTGTGACACCCGTGGTGTGGTTCTAACAGAGTATGCTCGTAAGGGACAAATCGTCACATGAGCATTCTATTGATACCTCCTGAGAAGGTTAAGGGGGGCTGACAAGATGAAACATAGCGGGGACCTATCCAAGAGGGTGTTTTTACGCTACGGGAACATTTCAGCTCATTTTGCACACATATCGCTTCTTCAGGAGTTTCAAATTTTGCCTCATCCCTCATATTCCGTCCGCCCCGATAACTGAGAGGTGAGCGCGGCGGTGTGTCACGCCAAGGGGCCCGGGTTCGATTCCCGGCTGGGCCGGAGATTTTCTCCACTCAGGGACTGGGTGTTGTGTTGTCCTCATTATCATTTCATGATAATCAGTGGAAGGCAACGGGAAACCACCACTGGAATCACTTCCCTAGACGCTCATGCGGTGGATCTCTCTGACGAGGCTCCCCCCCCCCCCCCCCCCCCCTCCATGACAAGACTTACCATATGGCAGAACACAAAGTTAAAAAAGTTACATATTTCCCTGACATGTCACCAGAGACTGCTTCCTCTTTCCTCGGATAAACGGACCATTAGCTTACAGGTATTTGCAGAATGAGGATGAGGTGGGTTTCAAGGTGGAACGTTTCTTGAACAGCCAAAAGCCGGAGTCCTTCAACCAAGATCTCTACCAAGTCAATCACCGTTGGGAAAATGTGCTGCACTGCAATATAAATATGATTTTGGGGAGGAGAACTAGCACCAACACCAGGATTCATGAGCACAACATCTCGGAAACATCTGGGAGGTACTAAGAGGGGCAGAAAGGCGAACAAATGAATCGGAGAACAGACTAAAGCAGAAAACATAATTATGACTTTAATGAAAATGAAATGAAGGTGAATGTGATATGTATCACATATCTGCCATACGTATGTATGGCAGATGGTTCGTACATCGGTAAAGGAATATCTTTCCTGGATTTCCAGAGATAAAAAAAGACCGAGACGAAGAGCGAATGGGCGGTGGGTAGTTGAGACACGAATTGGGAATTCTGGTCTGACAGGGAGCTTATCAGGATAGCTGAGGAGGCTAATGCAACTGTTCTAAAGGAGACGAGCATACGGCTTTAAGTACCGATTCGGCACAAATTTTTAACTCTCGCCGTTACATTGCCTCAATGCTCCGTCTGGCTGGAAGTTTTCATTTCCAACTTATCTCTTGCCCATCCCGTTTCCTTTCCATTCTTTTCATCCCAGTTAGTCGTGTACATGTCCCAGCTCCCTCATCGCAATTGGTGCCTGTTTTGTAGGGCACAAGCCGGCCGCGGTGTTCTCGCGGTTCTAGGCGCACAGTCCGGAACCGTGCGACTGCTACGGTCGCAGGATCGAAGCCTGCCTCGGCCATGGATGTGTATGATGTCCTTAGGTTAGTTAGGTTTAAGTAGTTCTAAGTTCTAGGGGACTGATGACTACAGCTGGTATGTCCCATAGTGCTCAGATCCATTTGAACCATTTTTTTGTAGGGCACAACCAACGTTCTAACTTCCACAGTAATCAGAAATCTGTGAGTGCTGGGGGGGGGGGGGGGGGGGGGGGGGGTTAATGGGCGGGGGTCGTTGCGACGCGGCGAGCAGGATGTTGGGAATTTGAGCCTGACGATCTGACGATGATGTTTGGTTTGTGGGGCACTCAACTGCGCGGTTATCAGCGCCCATACAAATTCCCAACCTTTGTTCAGCCCAATCTCGCCACTTTCATGAATGATGATGAAATGATGAAGACAAAACAAACACCCAGTCATCTCGAGGCAGGTGAAAATCCCTGACCCCCCCGGGGAATCGTACCCGGGACCCCGTGCTCGGGAAGCGAGAACGCGACCACGAAACCACGAGCTGCGGACGAGTCTGACGAAGAGCCTGTTCGGATGACCGACGCGGTTAATGCAACCATGCGAGGCAGAGCATCGAGGTCTGAGGCTATGTCCGTACAAATTTTCAACCCTCGCCGTCGCATTTTCTGCAATTTCCTGTGTGGCATTGCCTTCCTACCTCTTTCCCATCCCGTTTCCTTTCCATTTCTTTCACCCCAGTTAATCATACATATATCCAAGCTGCTTCACCACAATTGGTGTCTGTTTAGTCAGACATTTCCAATTCATGTATATAATATGTATTATATCTATGTCAGCGAAAAACGTGTAAGTGACATGGATGCGTATATCTGATAAATATAACGCGTGGAGACGTCTAGAAGAGGCCTTTACACAATAGTGCAGGGCGGCAAAATGTATTGAGAAAGTATTTCATGCACATTAAGATATATAACCCAACATTATCTTTCTCGGATGCAGATAATGTAAGTTGAATCACACATCTTAAGTAGGATTCTGGGCAAGTTTTATTTTGTCCACCCAATAATCTGTCTCGCGTGTGTATGACGAATGGTCCTCCCACTCACTTTACGACGAGCGTGATCGTATGGTATATATTAAAAACTTCAGCAGTCCAAATGTCACTGCATGTGAATATTTAACTATAAACTACTGGCCATTACAATTTCTACACCAAGAAGATAACGTGCTACACGACAGGAAGAAGACATGTGATTACATTCTCACGCAATTTGGGTGCATAGATCCTGAGAAATCACTACCCAGAACAACCACCTCTCGCCGTAATAACGGCCTTGATAGGCCTTCGCATTCAGTCAAACAGAGCTTGGATGGCGTGTACAGGTACAGCTGCCATGCAGCTTCAACATGATACCACAGCCCATCAAGAGTAGTGACTGTAGTATTGTGACGAGCCAGCTGCTCGGCCACCATTGACCAGACGTTTTCAATTGGATAGAGATCTGGAGAATTTGCTGGCCAGGCCAGTGGTAGAATATTTTCTGTATCCAGAGAGGCCCGTACAGGACCTGCAACATTCGGTCGTGCATTATCCTGCTGAAATGTAGGGTTTCGCAGGGATCAAATGAAGGGTAGAGCCACGGGTCGTAACACATCTGTAATATAACGTCCATTGTTCAAAGTGCCGTCAATGCGAACAAGAGGTGACCGAGACGTGTTACCAATGGCACACCATACCATCACGCCGAGTGATACGACGAAAAACGCTTCCAATGTACATTCACCACGATGTCGCCAAACACGGATGCGACCATCATGATGCTGAAAACAGAACCTGGATTCATCCGAAAAAATGACGTTCTGCCATTCGTGCACACAGGTTCGTCGTCAAGTACACCATCGCAGGCGCTCCTGTCTGTGATGCAACGTCAAGGGTAACCGCAGCCACGGTCTCCGAGCTGATAGTCCATGCTGCTGCAAACGACGTCGAACTGTTCGTGCAGATGGTTGTTGTCTTGCAAACGTCCCAACCTGTTGACTCAATGATCGAGACGTGGCTGCACGGTTACCTCCTGTTCGGGTTGACAGCACTTTGAACAGTGGACGTTACATTTCAGATGTGTTACGACCAGTGGCACTACCCTTCATTCGATCCTTGCGAAAACCTACATTTCAGCAGGATAATGCACGACCGCATGTTGCAGGTCCTGTACGGGCCTTTCTGGATACAGGAAATGTTCGACTGCTGACTTGGCCAGCACATTCTCCAGATCTCACACCAACTGAAAACGTCTGGTCAATGGTGGCCGAGCAACTGGCTCGTCACAATACGCCAGTCACTAGTCTTAATGAACTGTGGTATCGTGTTGAAGCTGCATGAGCAACTGTACCTGTACACGCCATGCAAGCTCTGTTTGACTCAATGCCCAGGCGTATTGCGGTCAGAGGTGGTTGTTCTCGGTACTGATTTCTCAGGATCTATGCACCCAAATTGCGTGAAAATGTAATGAGATGTAAGTTGTAGTATAATATATTTGTCCAATGAATACCCGTTTATCAGCTGCATTTCTTCTTGGTGTAGCAATTTTAATAGCCAATAATGTATAATGTTGGTATTGACAGCCGTTTAAGGTGGTCGGTGGTACCATTACAGGTTGAGTGCACCCCTATTGTCAACAGCGATCCGCATACCCAAGCGGTCACTATCCAAATGCTAGCCGAGCCCGACAGCAATTAATTTCGGGAACCAGTGTTACACTGCACCAAAGTCGTTGGTTGCCACATGTTTCTCTGTATTTCTTACTTTTAGACAAAAAAAGTTAAAATTTGTGTGGTATGACCTTGCTCGCTGATGGCCCCGATGACGAGCAGCAGGGAGTCGCTCCAGGAGTCCTCGAGCTGCTGGCGCTGCGGCGGGCAGACGGGCTGGACGAAGCGGCGGTGCGCCCAGGTGGTGGCGCGCAGCCCCGCCACGAGCGCCGCCAGCAGCAGCCCGCAGCACAGCCACGCCGGCGGCGTCAGCGGCTGCACCAGCGCGTCCACGTCGCCCGCGCGCGACGGCTGCCGCACCATCGCCAGCGTCCTGCCCCGCACCTCAGCCTCAGCTTCGCTTCTCTTCCAAAGCAAAATGGAAACGATCTACATCTACATGCATACTCTGCAATCCACCATACGGTGCGTTGCGGAGGGTACCTCGCACCACAACTAGCATCTTCTCTCCCTGTTCCACTCCCAAACAGAACAAGGGAAACATAACTGCCTATATGCCTCTGTACGAGCCCTAATCTCTCTTATCTTATCTTTGTGGCCTTTCCGCGAAATATAAGTTGCAGTAAAATTGTACTGCAGTCAGCCTCAAATGCTGGTTCTCTAAATTTCCTCAGTAGCGATTCACGAAAAGAACGCCTCCTTTCCTCCAGAGACGCCCGCCCGAGTTCCTGAAGCATTTCCGTAACACTCGCGTGATGATCAAACCTACCGGTAACAAATCTAGCAGCCCGCCTCTGAATTGCTTCTATGTCCTCCCTCAATCAGACCTGATAGGGATGCCATAGCTCGAGTAGTACACAAGAATAGGGCGTATTAGTGTTTTATTAGCGGTCTCCTTTACAGATGAACCACATCTTCGCAAAATTCTACCAATGAACTGAAGACGGATCTCCGCCTTCCCCACAACTACCATTACAAGCTTGTCCCACTTCATATCGCTCTGCCGGTCGGGGTGGCCGAGCGGTTTTAGGCGCTACAGTGTGGATCCGCGCGGCCGCTACGGTCGCAGGTTCGAATCCTGCATCGGGCATGGATGTCTGTGATGTCCTTAGTTTAGTTAGGTTTAAGTAGTTATAAGTTCTAGGGGACTGATGACCTTCGAAGTTAAGTCCTATAGTGCTCAGAGCCATTTGAGCCATATCGCTGTGCAATGTTACGCCCAAATATTAAATCGACGTGACTGTGTCAAGCGTTACACTATTAATGGAGTATTCAAACATTACGGGATTCTTTTTCCTATTCATTTGCAATAATTTACATTTATCTATATTAAGAGTTAGCTGCCATTCTTTACACAAATCACAAGTCCTGTCCAAGTCATGTTGTATCCTCCTACAGCCACTCAACGACGACACCTTCCCGTAAACCACAGCATCATCAGCAAACAGCCATTGCTATTCACCCTATCCAAAAGATCATTTATGTAGATAGAAAACAACAGCGGACCTACCACACTTCACTGGGGCACTCCAGATGATACCCTCACCTCCGATGAACACTCACCATCGAGGACAACGTACTGCGTTCTATTCCTTAAGAAATCTTCGAGGCACTCACATATTTGGGAACCAATCCCATATGCTCGTATCTTAGTTAGGAGTCTGCAGTGGGGCACCGAGTCAAACGCTTTCCGGAAGACAAGCAATATGGCATCCCTCTGATACCCTTCATCCATGGTTCGCAAGATATCATGCGAAAAAAGGGCGAGTTGCGTTTCGCAAGACCGATGTTTTCTAAAGCCGTGCTGATAGGCCGTGCATTGTTGTCCGGGAGGTCCCATTCGGGGGAGTTCGGCCGCCGTATTGCAAATCCTTTTTAGGTGACGCCACATCGGCGACTTGCGAGTCATTGATTGTGATGGACACGCAACAACCAGTCCCCTGCCGGGAATCGAACCCGTGCCCCCTGCGTGGTAGGCTGTAACGCTACCGCTACACTACGGAGGCGGACTTTCCAAAGCAATATTCAGCCTATTGAAGACCCTCGAAACAAGAGTAGACGAGAGACTTGCAATATATCGCCGACTCGAACATAACAGAGGAAACACACCTGCACCATCTGAACAAAAGTATCCGGACACTCCAATGGAAAAAAAAAATGAACGCCTGACATTGATGGCCAGGGGATCCCCTTCAGAGATGATCGGAAGCCGGGTTGCAAATTTCAGGTGATTCCACATTGGAAAACTTGCGTATCGGTGATGATGAAATGATGATGAGGACAACTCAGCACCCTGTCCATGAGGGGAGAAAATCTCCAACCCAATCGGGCCTGCTGCATGGTAGGCAGACTCCTTCAGATGGTTCAAATGGCTCTAAGCACTATGGGACTTAACATCTGAGGTCATCAGTCCCCTAGACTCAGAACTACTTAAACTTAACTAACCTAAGAACAACACACACATCCATGCCCGAGGCAGGACTCGGATCTGAGACAGTAGCAGCAGAGCGGTTCCGGACTGAAGTGCATATAACCGCTCGGACACATTGGCCGGCTGCAGACTCGTTACCACTCAGCTAAGCAGACGGACACATCTACAGGGTGTTTCAAAAATGACCGGTATATTTGAAACGGCAATACAAACTAAACGAGCAGCGATAGAACTACACCGTTTGTTGCAATATGCTTGGCACAACAGTACATTTTCAGGCACACAAACTTTCGAAATTACAGTAGTTACAATTGTCAACAACAGATGGCGCTGCGGTCTGGGAAACTCTATAGTACGATATTTTCCACGTATCCACCATGCGTAGCAATAATATGGCGTAGTCTCTGAATGAAATTACCCGAAACCTTTGGCAACGTGTCTGGCGGAATGGCTTCACATGCAGATGAGATGTACTGCTTCAGCTGTTCAATTGTTTCTGGATTCTGGCGGTACACCTGGTCTTGCAAGTGTCCCCACAGAAAGAAGTCACAGGGGTTCATGTCTGGCGAATAGTGAGGCCAATCCATGCCGCCTCCTGTATGTTTCGGATAGCCCAAAGCAGTCACACGATCATCGAAATATACATTCAAGAAATTAAAGACGACGGCCGTGAGATGTGGCCGGGCACCATCTTGCATAAACCACGAGGTGTTCGCAGTGTCGTCTAAGGCAGTTTGTACGGCCACAAATTCATGAAGAATGTCCAGATAGCGTGATGCAGTAATCGTTTCGGATCTGAAAAATGGGCCAATGATTCCTTTGGAAGAAATGGCGGCCCAGACTAGTAGTTTTTGAGGATGCAGGGACGATGGGACTGCAACATGGGGCTTTTCGGTTCCCCATATGCGCCAGTTCCGTTTATTGACGAAGCCGTCCAGGTAAAAATAAGCTTCGTCAGTAAACCAAATGCTGCCCACATGCATATCGCCGTCATCAATCCTGTACACTATATCGTTAGCGAATGCCTCTCGTGCAGCAATGGTAGCGGCGCTGAGGGGTTGCCGCGTTTTAATTTTGAATGGAAAGAGGTGTAAACTCTGGCGCATGAGACGATACGTGGACGTTGGCGTCATTTGGACCGCAGCTGCAACACGGCGAACGGAAACCCGAGGCCGCTGTTGGATCACCTGCTGCACTAGCTGCGCGTTGCCCTCTGTGGTTGCCGTACGTGGTCGCCCTACCTTTCCAGCACATTCATCCATCACGTTCCCAGTCCGTTGAAATTTTTCAAACAGATCCTTTATTGTATCGCTTTTCTGTCCTTTGGTTACATTAAACCTCCGTTGAAAACTTCGTCTTGTTGCAACAACACTGTGTTCTAGGCGGTGGAATTCCAACACCAGAAAAATCCTCTGTTCTAAGGAATAAACCATGTTCTCCACAGCACACTTGCACGTTGTGAACAGCACACGCTTACAGCAGAAAGACGACGTACAGAATGGCGCACCCACAGATTGCGTTGTCTTCTATGTCTTTCAAATCACTTGCAGCGCCATCTGTTGTTGAAAATTCTAACTGCTGTAATTTCGATTGTTTGTCCGCCTGAAAATGTAGTGTTGTCCCAAGCATATTGCAACAAACGGTGCATTTCTATCGCTGCTCGTTTAGTTTTTATTGCCGTTTCAAATATACCGCTCATTTTTGATACACCCTGTACATAATGGCCGGTCGCTGTGGCCGAACGGTTCTAGGCGCTTCAGTCCGGAACCGCGCTGCTGCTTCGGTCGCAGGTTCGAATCCTGCCTCGGGCGTGGATGTGTGTGTTGTCCTTAGGTTAGTTAGATTTAAGTAATTCTAAGTCTAGGGGACTGATGACCTCAGATGTTAAGACCCTTAGAGCCATTTGAACCATTTTTTGGTCGCTACATAATGCGCAGTTTACCACTAGATGCCACACGAGGGAGAGTCGTCAGTACAAAAGGAGGTGGAAAGCAGTGAGTTCTCAAGACACAGAGGAATAAAAGACATCACCTGCCACTAGGCATTGATTTACGTCAGTGTGGGAAGTGTGCCGGACTGGGTTTTGAACCCGGATCTCCGGTTTACTGGGTAGATGCACTTACCTCTGCTCAATGCAACTGCACTAAGTACCCTAGCACGCCTTCTGTTAGACCCAATTTTTGAGTTTATCCACACATATATACACAGAAGCACCAAAGAAACTGGTACAGGCATGCGTTTTCAAATACAGAGATATGTAAACAGGCGCGTACGGCGCTGCGGTCGACAATGAGTATATAAGATAACAAGTGTCTGGCGCAGTTCTTAGAGCGTTTACTGCTGCCACAATGGCAGGTTATCAAGATTTAAGTGAGTTTGAACATGGTGTTAATACTCGGCGCACGAGCGGTAGGACACAGCATCTCCGAGGCAGTGATGGAGTGGGGATTTTCCCATTCGACCACTTCACGAGTGTACCGTGAATATCAGGAATACTGTAAAACACCCAATCTCCGACATCGCTGCGGCCGGGAAAAGGCCCTGCAAGAACAGGACCAACTTCGACAGAAGAGAAACGTTCAACGTGACGAAAGTGCAACCCTTCCACAAATTGCTGCAGATTTCAGTGCTGGGCCATCAACAAGTGTCATCGTGCGAACCATTCAACTGAACATCATCGATATTGACTTTCGGAGCCGAAGGCCTACTCGTGGAGGCTTGATGACTGCGTGACACAAAGCTTTACGCCTCACCTGGGCTCGACAACGCCGACGTTGGACTCTTCATGATTGGAAACATGTTGCCTGATTGGACAAGTCTCGTTTCAAATTCTATAGAGCGGATGGACGTGTACGGGAATGGAGACAACCTCACGACTCCAAGGATCCTGCATGTCAACAGGGGACTGTTCAAGCTGGTGGAGGCTCCATGATGGTGTGGGGCGTTTGCAGTTGGAGTGATATGGGACTTCTGATACGTCTAGATACAACTCTGACAGGTGACATGTACGTAAGCATCCTGTCCGATTACCTTCATCCATCAATGTCCATTGTGTATTCCGGCGGACTTGGGCAATTCCAGCAGGAAACTTCGAGACCCCGTACGTCCAGAATTGCTACAAACTCGCTCCAGGATAATTATCCTGAGTTTAAACACTTTCGCTGGCTACCAAACTCCTCAGACATGAACATTATTGAGCATATCTGGGATGCCTTGCAACGTGCTGTTCAGAAGAGATCTCCACCTATCATTCTCTTTCGGATTTATGGACAGCCATGCAGGATTCATTGTGTCAGTTTCCTCCAGCACTACTCAGATATAAGTCGAGTCCATGTCACGTCGTGTAGCGGCACTTCTGCGTGCTTGCGGGGGCTCTATACGATATTAGGCAGGTGTACCAGTTTCTTTGGCTCTTCAGTGTATACAATTCAGGCAAGGGTAGCCAATGATCCCTTCTCTTCATATGGACATCGAAGTCGAACTCTTACGGAATCGACGAAATGCCGTGAGTGATGAAGGTAATGTGTAACAAGCACTACATGATTAGTTTGTGGATAAATTGAGAGATTGGGTCTGACGGGAGACATTCTAGAGGAGTCCATACAGTTGCGATGACCACCATGTCCAGGTGGCACAGTGGTTAGTTTATTTATTTATTTATTTATTGTTCCGTGGGACCAAATTAAGGAGAAGTCTCCATGGTCATGGAACAAGTCAATACATGAAATTATAACACGATATTAGAAACAGATAAAATGAAATATATAAAAAACATATTCAGGTGACAAGTAAGTTTAAATAAAGAAAATCAACAATGTAACACAGGAATTTGCTTAATTTTTTAGATATTCCAGGAGTTCCTCGACATAATAGAAGGAGTGAGCCATGAGGAAACTCTTCAGTTTAGAATTAAAAGAGTTTGGGCTACTGCTAAGATTTTTGAGTTCTTGTGGTAGCTTATTGAAAATGGATGCAGCAGAATACTGCACTCCTTTCTGCACAAGAGTCAAGGAAGTGGATTCCACATGCAGATTGGATTTCTGCCTAGTATTAACTAAGTGAAAGCTGCAAACTCTTGGGAATGGGCTAATATTGCAAACAACAAACGACATTAAAGAAAATATATACTGTGAGGGCAATGTCAGAATTCCCAGACTATTGAATAGGGGTCGACAAGAGGTTCTTGAACTTACACCACATATAGCTCGAACAGTCCGTTTTTGAGCCAAAAATACGCTTTTTGAATCAGAAGAATTACCCCCAAAAATAATACCATACGACATAACCGTATGAAAATATGCGAAGTACACTACTTTTCGTGTTGAAGTGTCACTTATTTCAGATACTGTTCTAATGGTAAATAAAGCAACATTTAGTTTCTGAACAAGATCCTGGACATGGGCTTTCCACAACAGCTTACTATCTATACGAACGCCTAGGAACTTGAAATGTTCCGTCTCGCTTATAATATGCCCATTCTGTCTGATCAAAATATCGGTTCTTGTTGAATTGTGAGTTAGAAACTGTAAAAACTGAGTCTTCCTGTGATTGAACATCAAATTATTTTCCACAAGCCACGAACTTATTTCATGAACTACATTATTTGATACTGTTTCAATATTACACACAAGATCCTTCACTACCAAGCTGGTGTCATCAGTAAACAGAAATATTTTTGAATCACCTGTAATACTGGAAGGCATATCATTTATATAAATAAGAAACAGCAGTGGCCCCAGCACCGACCCTTGGGGAACGCCCCACTTAACAGTGCCCCATTGGAACTGAACATCACTACCACTGTCAATATCGCGGAGAATTACCTTATGCTTTCTGTTCTTAAAGTAAGAGGCGAACCAATTGTAAGCTACTCCCATTACTCCATAATGGTCCAACTTCTGCAGTAATATTTTGTGGTCAATACAGTCAAAAGATTTCGTTAAATCAAAGAAAACTCCTAGCGTTCACAACCTTTTATTTAATCCGTCCAAAACCTCACAGAGAAAAGAGAATATAGCATTTTCAGTTGTTAAACCATTTCTAAAACCAAACTGAACATTTGACAGCAAATTATGTGAATTTAAACGCTCCAGTAACCTTGTATATACAACACTATCGATAACTTTAGCAAACACCGATGGCATACATATAGGTCTATAATTGTCAATATTATCCCTGTCTCCCTTTTTATAAAGTGGCTTCACTACCGAGTACTTTAATCGGTCAGGAAACCGACCACTCCTAAAGGAAAAGTTACAGATATGGCTAAGTACTGGGCTAACATACAAAGAACAATACTTCAGTATTCTGCTATATACCCCGTCATATCCATGAGAGTTCTTGGTCTTTAGTGATTTAATTATTAACTCAATCTCCCTCTTGTCAGTATCATGGAGGAGCATTTCAGGTAACAGTCTCGGAACACTTTTTTTCTAAGAGCGCTATATGATTCCCTGTTGGGACTAGGTTTCTATTTAGTTCACCTGCTATATTCAGAAAGTGATTATTAAATACTGTACACATAGGTGACTTATCAGTAACACGGACATTCCCACTACGCACTGATTCTATATCCTCGACCTGTCTCTGCAGACCAGCCCCTTCCTTTACGACTGACCATATGGTTTTAATTTTATCCTGAGACTTTGTTATTCTATCTCATACCACATATTTTTTGCCTTCCTAATAACATTTTTAAGCACCTTACAATACCGTTTGTAATGGGCTGCTGCATTTAAATTCTGTCTGTTTCTAACGTATTGATATAATTGCCACTTTGTTCTACAAGATATTCGTATCCCTCTAGTCAGCCACCCAGGGTGCCTGTTTGTGCTAGTACCGTGTTTTGAACGTTCTAACGGAAAGCAACTTTCAAAGAGCACGAGAAAAGTCTTGAAAAAAGCATTATATTTATCGTCTACTGTATCAGCGCTATAAACATCTTGCCACTCTTGTGCCTTGATAAGGTTTACAAAGGTCTCTACAGCAACTGGATCAGCTTTCCTAAACAGATGATGACTATATTTAACACGTGTTGCAGCACAAAAATCTTTTAGAGTTAAAATTTGTGCATCATGATCTGAAAGGCCATTCACCTTTTTTGTTAACAGAATGCCTTTCTAGTAATGAGGAATGAACAAAAATGTTGTCTATGGTTGTTCTACTGTTCCCTTGCACTCTCGTTGGAAAGAATACGGTTTGCATAAGATTATATGAATTAAGGAGATCTACCAGCATCCTCTTCCTTGCACAGTCACTTATACAATTAATATTGAAGTCACCACATATAACTAACTTTTTGTATTTCCTATGAAGTGAACCAAGAACCTACTCCAGCTTTAGCAAAAATGTTGTGAAATCAGAGTCTGGGGATCTATAAATAACAACAGTTAGAAGTTTAGCTCCATTAAATTTAACCACACCTGCACAACATTCAAACACCTTTTCAGTGCAGTACTTTCAAACATCAATTGACTCAAATGGGATTCCGTTTTTCACATACATGGCTACTCCCCCACACCGCAAAGAGCTCCTCGAAAAGCTGCCAGCCAACCTGTATCCTGGTAAAGGAAGCCTCTGAATTATCTCCTTATTTAAGAAGTGTTCAGATACACCATTAATTTCAGAGTCAACATCTATAAGCAACTCACTGACTTTATCTCTAATACCTTGAATATTTTGATGAAATATACTAATTCCCTCATTACTCGGATACCTAAGCTTTGTCAAAAGTGGTTCCTTTGTAGTGGTTCCTAGCAGGAATACCTATTAGCTGACTTCAATCTAAAAAAGGTGCAGCTCTAACACCCACTATTGCAGGAATTTTCCCATGAGTGATTCCACCAACCTCACCTATGCTGTCACCTATAAGCTTTGCTAGCCTTCCCTTCCCATACCTGTTGAGGTGCAGGCCATGTCTAGTGAAACCCGTCCTGCTGATAGACTCCACCGACACAACTGAAATGTGACCCATGCTTTCTGCTATCAGCGCACCCACAAGTCTCATGTTATTACGCCTGACGGCTGTATTAAGATGAGGCCGATCGTGACGCTGAAACAGTTCCACGAAATGCACATTCGTGTTGCCAGTGTGAGTGGCTATCTTTTCCAGGTCACCATTTATGTCATACTCCCCATCCCTATCAATACTATTACCAGCCCCACCCACAATCACTACCTGATCCTCTTTAGTAAAATCCCTACATAACCCCCCTATGTTAACAGTCACCTGAGCCAATCCTGCACTAGGCTTCACAATGCTGGTGACCTGGTACTCACTCCCCAGCACTTCCTGCAACTGCTGCCCTACACCTCTGCCATGAGATCTACCTAACAGCAGAACCTTCTTCTTCCTCTTCGACTTTGCAACTGTTCTAGCCACCGTAACTACTGAGGTCTGCTGCATACTTCCTACATCTACAGCTACTAGAGATTCCTCTCCACTAGACTCTGACAGTTGGTCATATCTATTGCAAACACCAATAGTAAAACTATCTGAAAATTTCGTTCTCCTAGCAGATCTCTTACCAACAGCCAGTTCCCATTCCCCAACCCCCTTCTCCCTCCTCATCCTACGTAGCTCCTCCTGTGCGTTTTTCAACTGCACCTGAAGGGCACAGATCTTACGCTCCTGCTCCTCTATCAACTTACTCTTGCTACATAACCTACAGTTCCAGGAGAGGATCTCACCAGAGTGCCCACTGGCTCCCCCACTGCATTCTCCCCAGTGAAAATACTTCGAATAAGTCTCACTCCGCAATCCACTACTCACGAACCTACGGCAAAGCCCACACTTCTCACTCATGGTAAAATTTTACTTTTTTTAAGTTCCGCTACTACAATAAGATGTTAAAACCTGACTACAATAATCACAAACTTACTCCACGAGGGTAGTAACTACTATTATTGACAGTATTAATAAACAACAAATGTGAATATAACAAAAGACTAATACAGAAAGAGAATCAAACGTCTAATGACACAGTAACGAAGCTGAAAACAGTTCCCAAAAGGTTCTTCTGAAATTATTTCACCAGAAAACACAAAAAACACCGGTTGAAGACTACTAAAGTTCCTAAATAAACCACTATACACGAACAATTAATCAGTACTTAGCTTTCGATGCGCCGCTACAGCTGCAACTGGTCAGCGCAGAATGTTAACACAGCTAAGAGGTTACGTTGTTCGATACGAAACACTCACAAATATCACGTCACAACACAAGAAAGGCAGAGGCGAACGAAGAAACCACTAATATGTCACTTATATAGTAAATATTATCACAAAAACCGTTAAAATAGGTATCTGAAACGTAAAAATATATAAAAACTTAGAGAGCGATCTCACACGCAGTCACTCGCTTATGACGTCACACCAAAGACTCTCTCACACCAGTATAAAGGAAGTTCTTAGTGCATCTGCCTAGTAAGCAGCATACCCTGGTTTGAATATCAGTCTTTCCCTAAGGGCCGGTAATGTCTTTAATTCCATTGTGTCTTGATTCATAGTGGCTGCGTCTGTTCTTGTCGACATCTCCGAAAGAACAGACACCACATATATACTGAGTTCGCAGTACGAAATGTGCGTTTGGCTAGGACCTCCCATCAGGTAGACCGGTCGCCTGTTGCAAGTCTTTTCGGTTGACGCCACTTCAGCGACTAGCGTGTCGACTTGATTGAAACAATGATGATGAGAACTCACTTGACATTCTGCCACGATGAGCACTCAGCTATGGAGGAACGGATCAATTGTCAGCAGAGAACCAGTAGCAGTAGATTAGGTCAGTCCAGTCGGCTGAACTCAGTCCTCAATCGTGGTTTTAGTCACTGGGTGTCTCCTGAGTAACAAAGCCATCAGATACACGTGGTGTCATTCAAAGGACGAGATGCCAAGGCAAGGTTGTTCGTCTGTACCTCGCCAGCAATGTGATAACTGTGTTAGATAGAACTCTGCATAAATGTTTATTGTCAACTGTACTGCCGGCCGGAGTGGCCGAGTGGTTCCAGGCGCTACAGTCTGGAACCGCGCGATCGCTAGAGTCGCAGGTTCGAATCCTTCCTCGGGCATGGCTGTGTGTGATGTCCTTAGGTTAGTTAGGTTTAAGTAGTTTTAAGTTCTAGGGGACTGATGACCTCAGCAGTTAAGTCCCATAGTGCTCAGAGCCATTTGAACCATTTTTTGTCAATTGTACTCTATGATAAGACACAAGTATCTTGTGATAATACACTATTGTTCAATGCAGTAATACATACTCACGATATTCCTGTGGACATTCATACTCATGATATTTCTGTGGACCTGAATTGTTACAAAGGTAAGTATTCCATCCTGTTCAAGTTGTACTAAAGTTAACTGATATTTTTTATATTTTAGTTCTATCTCGGTCCTCCAGGAGTAAAGCCAAGAACTCAAATAACGACGAGTATGATCGTTATATAGACTTAACTCGGCTCAGTAAAAAGTCGGGCACGTTGTGTCCGCATGATTAGTCCCGTGTCCACCCTGGGTCTGCCTTGCGTCTTTCGATTTTTCTGTGTGTCACATAAAGTGTTTATCCGTGTTCCAGCAACCACAGGAAATGTCTCTAAACGATGTTGTTCAGTTTCAGGGGTAGCAGATTGAACGACGCAGTTACTAACGCAGCAAGTAACACCGTCGCCGGTAGCTGCACCCAAGTTTCGATCGTTGAGTTGTAACGAAGAGGATTGGTCCGAATATCACGCGTAGATGATGATAATGAAGTCTGGTTTGTGGGGCGCTCAACTGCGCGGTAATCAACGCCAGTACAAAGTCCCAATTTTTTCACAATCCAATCTTTTACGCAGTCCAGCCTAGCCACTGTCACGAATGACGATGATGATGAAGATGAGGACAACACAGATACCCCGCCCCGGGCAGAGAAAACACCAACCCGGCCGTGAATCGAACCTGGGACAGCGTGGTGCAGAGGCAGCAGCGCCAGCCACTAGACAATGAGTGGCGGGCGTCAGGCGTAGATGGACGCCTCATACAACATTGGTATGGCGCGCAATGCTGTTTTCTTTCCACGGTTGAATCTGAAGTGTACCGTCTGTGTTTAAAACAGTGGACCGATTGCCTTCAGAAACCGGTAATTGTGACCAACTTGTTTGTCTACTCAATGAACATTACGCCGCTGGAGCAAGGTTTAAATTTTTCCACCTCAAGAAGCAGCTACAGAAACTTTAAATTAGTGGATTGCCGAACTTAGAGGGCTTACAAGACATTGCAACTTTAAGTGTTCTTGTGGACTCAGTTATAGTCATGTCATGTCACGTGATGCAATCACGCAAAACATGTCAGACCCGCATATGTATGCCACTATTCTTAAATTGACAGAGCCCTATCAGCAAACAGTTCTGTTTGTTGTGGAATCTCAAACTATTGCGGCCACAACTGAAGTTGATGTTGAGCCTCCTTGTATTTCTGTTGTTGCAACTGCACAAGACACTCAGTCCAAAGTTCATGCTAATGTTAAGGGGAGCTATACTATCTTTTGGTTCAAAAAATGGATTTTCTTAAAACTGCATTTTTGGATCCATAAAAGTGCTTAGAATCCACCCCTCAAACAGATTTTCGAATACGGAACGGAAATGTTTGTTATTCGCGGTTGAACAAAAAATGGCACATGCCTGAAATCGGCCTTTTTCACGCACCAGTTTTTTTCGGGAATTTCGACTTTTTAGCCGCGAAAAATTATTCTATGTGCTTTCCCAAGGATCAAGTGATCAGGTGATCAAGGAGCTTACAACGTAGTACGGGTTGGCAATCCGACAGCATTCTAATTCGGTGGAACAGAACAGATGAAGAAGGCAATTTGGGCAACGAATTTCCACAAGCGTTCGACGGATGACCATCCACAACACCAAAATTGTGCGGCTGGGGAAACTAGTTGGGTATTCAGCAATTCTGAAGACCATGACAACGATGGACGTCACCCTGGGGCTCTATTCGACGCCGGTCGCCAAGCATTCGGACGACCACCGGATCCAAGCGGCCGAAAACCGCTTGTCACCGGCCGTACGAGCGGCTCTGGAGCAGCGCAGGATGGCCCAGATCGAGCAGAACGCCCTCTATGAGGAAGAAGAAGGACAAGTTTATGGACCCGGAATAGCAGAGTGAACATAAGTTGCATAATATTGCATTTATATGTAGTCAAAACTTCAAACGCGTTTTTCTCGAAATGACTTTTTTTTGTCGCGTGGTATGGTGACTTCAAATCTACTGAACCGATTGGCATGATTCTTTGTTTCCGAAGAAGCTAACTAAATTGTCTAGGAGTTGTACCACCTTTATTCCGATCCATAAACTATAAATATTTTTACTTGGCCGACGAAGTCGAAAAATCGATGAAAAAACCATATTTTGTTCAAATGACCGCCATTTTGTTTTCTATGGTCCAAATAACTTCAGCAAGGTACAACTCCTAAAGAATCTTATATACTTCGCTAACGTCAACTCAATTTTGATTTCAGACGAACCGACTGACCTGTGACATACCGAGCGTGGAGGTCTACATCGAAATTTTGTTTCGTTCAGACGGCAGTTCCGCCTTTGCTCTTCGACATTTCCGGTGGAAAAAAATTCCAGTTTGTACAGGAAATATGAATAAACGTTTTGGCCACATTTAACATTGATATATGCAACACACCCAGAGAAACAAATTCTCAAAGAAGATGCTTTTTTCGGGTCAAAGTGTGGTGTGCGTACTGTAAGACCTTCAGTACACACACCATCAGGTTATTTGACTTGTCGCTCCAACGAAGTGGGCGAGTGTCAGCAATATGTCTCGTGGTCTTATCGTGGCGTGTTTATCTTCTGCCATTAGGTCAGACGATAGAAATGCCATTTGCACGCTTAGAGTAGCAGATTGACGGTAACCAAATTTAAACAGAACTTGATTAATTTTCACAGACATTTATTAAAATAATAACAAGCCAAAAAATACTTAACTTGGTTCTAGATGCTATTTACAATTGACAATCTTAAGTTCCTTTGGTCTTGGTACGTTAATCTTATTCTCACATATCTCTGATACTTGACAAAAGTGTCTATACATTTATCTTCATGGCTATGTACAGGAATATGATAATCTTATTAGGCGCGGACTGAAACTTGACTATAGACTGGTACAGACTGGTACAGACAAATGCAGACTGAGGTCTGTATACTCGTTATAATACCTCACACGTTCATGTGTCACTGCGCGAGTGTGATCAGCGAGGAGAAAAGGTTCTACGTTAGCAGCAATCTCATTGACTATGTTACATATTAATACGCGGTTCGGTGGAAGCAGAATTTGGTCCGTCTCTATGGCAGCGCCATCTCGTAGTACGGAGACGGATGAGCGCTGCGCCTGCCCTGTTGTGCTTAGGGGGGCGCGCTCTAGTGGGAAAGTTGTATACGCTCTGACTACGCGGAACTATGTACACAACACAAAGATCGTAAACCTCTCCTTAAAGTGAATAAAAACAGGGTTCGTATATTAGTAAACGAAGACTTAAATTCTTTCAGCCGCATGGTACACAACATGCACTAACAATACAGTGAGGAAGTCTTGTTCTCAGTGGTTTTCCTATGATGACAGACAAGCTTGTGCTTGTTCGTGACGCGTGCGGTTCTAGGCGCTGCAGTCTGGAACCGCGAGACCGCTACGGTCACAGGTTCGAATCCTGCCTTGGGCATGGATGTGTGTGATGTCCTTAGGTTAGTTAGGTTTAACTAGTTCTAAGTTCTAGGGGACTAATGACCTCAGAAGTTGAGTCCCATAGTGCTCAGAGCCATTTGAACCATTTTTTTTTGTTCGTGACGCAAAATGTTTCCAGTGGGGCACGCAAGGTCATATCAGTGTGTTTACAAGGCAGACCAGGCTACGGCTGGCGACAGGCGGGCGCATAGCGTCAGCGAAGTTATCGGGAAGTGCATGTTCCGTCTGCACTACCATTAGAGGCAGCACAAGCTAAGGCTCACATTCCCGTGTCACGGAAATCCTCTGGTGTAGTACACAGATAGAAGAACAAACTTTTTATTCACTTAAGAGAGGCTCAAAAGACAATTAAGTGTCAGTTAGACATAGTTGCTTCTGTTTCCCTTATCTACAAAGACACATAGGAAAGGATCGGTGGTCCGCAGGCACAGAAGCCCACTTCTTTTTTGTTGCGCAGGAACAAGATTACAGATAATGTTGTTCAGAAATTATCTCGAAAATGTTTGCCGATGAGATAATAAAAATTATTTCGGCTGAAAGCACACATGTGGGATGATTATTAAAAAAATCCAGCTTGACGAAAACAGTTTGTGCACACCTCGAATGTAATAGGCATATTTTTTACTTATTTTTGATGGTTTTTATAGGCATAGGGATCATACTGACAAACGTGAGTATTTCTTTTACACTGAAGCGCCAAAGACACTGGTATAAGCATGGGTATTCAAATACAGAGATATGTAATCAGGCAGAACACCGTGCTGTGGTAGACAATGCCAATATAAGACAACAAGTATCTGGCTCAGTTGTTAGATCGGTTAATGCTGCTACAATCGCAGCTTACCAAGATTTAAGTGAGTTTGAACATGGTGTTATAGTCGGCGCATGAGCAATGAAACACAGCATGTCCGAGCTAGCGATGAAGTGGGGGTTTTCCTGTGCGACCATTTCGCAAGTGTACCGTGAAAATCAGGAATCTGGTAAAACATCAAATCTGAGATATCACTGCCGCCGGAAAAACATCCTTCAAGAACTGGGTTCAAATGGCTCTGAGCACTGTGGGACTAAACGTCTAAGGTCATCAGTCCCCTAGAACTTAGAACTACTTAAACCTAACTAACCTAAGGACATCACACACTTCCATGCCCGAGGCAGGATTCGAACCTGCGACCGTTGCGGTCGCGCGGTTCCAGTCTGAAGCTCCTAGAACCGCTCGGCCACAAGGGCCGGCTAAGAACTGGGCCAACGACGAAAAAGAGAAACGTTCAACGTGACAGAAGTGCAACACTTCCGCAAATTGCTGCAGATTTCAATGCTGGGCCATCAACAAATATCAGCGTGGAAACTATTCGACGGCCGGCCGGAGTGGCCAAGCGGTTCTAGGCGCTAAAGTCTGGAACCGCGCCACCGCTACGGCCGCAGGTTCGAATCCAGGCTCGGGCATGGATGTGTGTGATGTCCTTAGGTTAGTTAGGTGTAAGTAGTTCTGGGTTCTAGGGGACTGATGACCTCAGAAGTTAAGTCCCACAGTGCTCAGAGCCGTTTTCAACTATTCGACGAAACATTATCGATGTGGGCTTTCGGAGCCGGTTACAGAACACCACGCAGAAGATTCACGATTTCGAGGAACCTCTCATCCAGATGATGTAATTACTATTTCTATAGTTTCAAACTGCTGGGATGTTGCAACTGAATGTTAGTACACCCCTCACCAACGGGGCTACAGTGACTTCTTATAGCGCACCAATTGAGGTTTGTACAGTACCTTATTAAGAAAACAAACATACACTACTGGCCATTAAAATTGCTACACCACGAAGATGACGTTCTACATACGCGAAATTTATACAACAGGAAGAAGGTGCTGTGATATACAAATTATTAGCTTTTCAGAGCATTCACACAAGGTTGGGGCCGGTGGTGACACCTATAATGTGCTGACATGAGGAAAGTTTCCAACCGATTTCTCATACACAAACAGAGGTTGACCGGCGTTGCCTGGTGAAACGTTGTTTGTGATGCCTCGTGTAAGGAGGAGAAATGCGTACCATCACATGTCCGACTTTGATAAAGGTCGATTTGTAGCCTGTCGCGATTGCGGTTTATTGTACCGTGACATTGCTGCTCGCGTTGGTCGTGATTCAATGACTGTTAGCAGAATATGGAATCGGTGGGTTCAGGAGAGTAACACGGAACGCCGTGCTGCTATCACTAGCAGCCGAGATGACAGGCATCTTGTCCGCATGGCTGTAACGGATCGTGTAGCCACGTCTCGATCCCTGAGTCAACAGATGGGGACGTTTGCAAAACAACAACCATCTGCACGAACAGTTCGACGACCTTGCCTGCGATGGTGCACGAATGGCAAAACTTCATTTTTTCGGATAAATCCAGGTTCTGTTTTGCAGCATCATGATGGTCGCATCCGTGTTTGGCGACACCGCGGTGAACGCACATTGGAAGCGTGTATTCGTCATTGCCATACTGGCGTATCACCGGGCGTGACGGTATGGGGTGACATTGGTTACACGTCTCGGTCACCTCTTGTTCGGATTGACGGCACTTTGAACAGTGCACGTTACATTTCAGATGTGTTACGACCCCATGAACCATGGACCTTGCCGTTGGTGGGGAGGCTTGCGTGCCTCAGCGATACAGATGGCCGTACCGTAGGTGCAACCACAACGGAGGGGTATCTGTTGAGAGGCCAGACAAACGTGTGGTTCCTGAAGAGGGGCAGCAGCCTTTTCAGTAGTTGCAGGGGCAACAGTCTGGATGATTGACTGATCTGGCCTTGCAACATTAACCAAAACGGCCTTGCTGTGCTGGTACTGCGAACGGCTGAAAGCAAGGGGAAACTACAGCCGTAATTTTTCCCGAGGACATGCAGCTTTACTGTATGATTAAATGATGATGGCATCCTCTTGGGTAAAATATTCCGGAGGTAAAATAGTCCCCCATTCGGATCTCCGGGCGGGGACTACTCAGGAGGATGTCGTTATCAGGAGAAAGAAAACTGGCGTTCTACGGATCGGAGCGTGGAATGTCAGATCCCTTAATCGGGCAGGTAGGTTAGAAAATTTAAAAAGGGAAATGGATAGGTTAAAGTTAGATATAGGGGGAATTAGTGAAGTCCGGTGGCAGGAGGAACAAGACTTCTGGTCAGGTGACTACAGGGTTATAAACACAAAATCATATAGGGGTAATGCAGGAGTAGGTTTAATTATGAATAGGAAAATAGGAATGCGGGTAAGCTACTACAAACAGCATAGTGAACGCATTATTGTGGCCAAGATAGATACGAAGCCCACACCTACTACAGTAGTACAAGTTTATATGCCAACTAGCTCTGCAGATGATGAAGAAATTGAAGAAATGTATGATGAAATAAAAGAAATTATTCAGATAGTGAAGGGAGACGAAAATTTAATAGTAATGGGTGACTGGAATTCGAGTGTAGGAAAAGGGAGAGAAGGAAACATAGTAGGTGAATATGGATTGGGGCTAAGAAATGAAAGAGGAAGCCGCCTAGTAGAATTTTGCACAGAGCACAACTTAATCATAGCTAACACTTGGTTTAAGAATCATGAAAGAAGGTTGTATACGTGGAAGAACCCTGGAGATACTAAAAGGTATCAGATAGATTATATAATGGTAAGACAGAGATTTAGGAACCAGGTTTTAAGTTGTAAGACATTTCCAGGGGCAGATGTGGACTCTGACCACAATCTATTGGTTATGACCTGTAGATTAAAACTGAAGAAACTGCAAAAATGTGAGAAATTAAAGAGATGGGACCTGGATAAACTGAAAGAACCAGAGGTTGTACAGAGTTTCAGAGAGAGCATAAGGGAACAATTGACAGGAATAGGGGAAAGAAATACAGTGGAAGAAGAATGGGTAGCTCTGAGGGATGTAGTAGTGAAGGCAGCAGAGGATAAAGTAGGTACAAAGACGAGGGCTGCTAGAAATCCTTGGGTAACAGAAGAAATATTGAATTTAATTGATGAAAGGAGAAAATATAAAAATGCAGTAAATGAAGCAGGCAAAAAGGAATACAAACGTCTCAAAAATGAGATCGACAGGAAGTGCAAAATGGCTAAACAGGGATGGCTAGAGGACAAATGTAAGGATGTAGAAGCTTATCTCACTAGGGGTAAGATAGATACTGCCTACAGGAAAATTAAAGAGACCTTTGGAGAGAAGAGAACCACGTGTATGAATATCAAGAGCTCAGATGGCAGCCCAGTTCTAAGCAAAGAAGGGAAGGCAGAAAGGTGGAAGGAGTATATAGAAGGTTTATACAAGGGCGATGTACTTGAGGACAATATTATGGAAATAGAAGAGGATGTAGATGAAGACGAAATGGGAGATACAATACTGCGTGAAGAGTTTGACAGAGCACTGAAAGACCTGAGTCGAAACAAGGCCCCCGGAGTAGACAACATTCCATTAGAACTACTGACGGCCTTGGGAGAGCCAGTCATGACAAAACTCTACCAGCTGGTGAGCAAGATGTATGAGACAGGCGAAATACCCTCAGACTTCAAGAAGAATATAATAATTCCAATCCCAAAGAAAGTAGGTGCTGACAGATGTGAAAATTACCGAACTATCAGTTTAATAAGCCACGGCTGCAAAATACTAACGCGAATTCTTTACAGACGAATGGAAAAACTGGTAGATGCAGACCTCGGGGAGGATCAGTTTGGATTCCGTCGAAATGTTGGAACACGTGAGGCAATACTGACCTTACGACTTATCTTAGAAGAAAGATTAAGAAAAGGCAAACCTACGTTTCTAGCATTTGTAGACTTAGAGAAAGCTTTTGACAATGTTGACTGGAATACTCTTTTTCAAATTCTAAAGGTGGCAGGGGTAAAATACAGGGAGCGAAAGGCTATTTATAATTTGTACAGAAACCAGATGGCAGTAATAAGAGTCGAGGGGCATGAAAGGGAAGCAGTGGTTGGGAAAGGAGTGAGACAGGGTTGTAGCCTCTCCCCAATGTTATTCAATCTGTATATTGAGCAAGCAGTAAAGGAAACAAAAGAAAAATTTGGAGTACGTATTAAAATTCATGGAGACGAAGTAAAAACTTTGAGGTTCGCCGATGACATTGTAATTCTGTCAGAGACGGCAAAGGACTTGGAAGAGCAGTTGAGCGGAATGGACAGTGTCTTGAAAGGAGGATATAAGATGAACATTAACAAAATCAAAACGAGGATAATGGAATGTAGTCAAATTAAATCGGGTGATGCTGAGGGAATTAGATTAGGAAATGAGACACTTAAAGTAGTAAAGGAGTTTTGCTATTTAGGAAGTAAAATAACTGATGATGGTCGAAGTAGAGAGGATATAAAATGTAGACTGGCAATGGCAAGGAAAGCGTTTCTGAAGAAGAGAAATTTGTTAACATCAAATATAGATTTATGTATCAGGAAGTCGTTTCTGAAAGTATTTGTTTGGAGTGTAGCCATGTATGGAAGTGAAACATGGACGATAACTAGTTTGGACAAGAAGAGAATAGAAGCTTTCGAAATGTGGTGCTACAGAAGAATACTGAAGATAAGGTGGATAGATCACGTAACTAATGAGGAGGTATTGAATAGGATTGGGGAGAAGAGAAGTTTGTGGCACAACTTGACTAGAAGAAGGGATCGGTTGGTAGGACATGTTTTGAGGCATCAAGGGATCACAAATTTAGCATTGGAGGGCAGCGTGGAGGGTAAAAATCGTAGAGGGAGACCGAGAGATGAGTACACTAAGCAGATTCAGAAGGATGTAGGTTGCAGTAGGTACTGGGAGATGAAGCAGCTTGCACAGGATAGAGTAGCATGGAGAGCTGCATCAAACCAGTCTCAGGACTGAAGACAACAACAACAACAACGACCCGTGGCTCTACCCTTCATTCGAGCCATTCGAAACACTACATTTCAGCAGGATACTGCACGACCGCATGTTGCAGGTCCTGTACGGGCCTTTATGGACACAGAAAATGTTCGAATGCTGTCTTGGCCAGCACATTCTCCAGATCTCTAACGAACTGAAAATGTCTGGTCAATGGTGGCCGAGCAACTGGTTCGTCACAATACGCCAGTCACTACTCTTGATGAACTGTGATATCGTGTTGAAGCTGCATGGGAAGCTGTACCTGTACAGGCCATCCAAGCTCTGTTTGACTCAATGCCCAGGCGTATCAAGGCTGTTATTATGGCCAGAGGTGGTTGTTCTAGGTACTGATTTCTCAGGATCTATGCACCCAATTGCGTGAAAATGTAAAAACATGTCAGTTCTAGTATAATATATTTGTCCAATGAATACCCGTTTATCATCTGCATTTCTTCTTGGTGTAGCAATTTTAATGGCCAGTAGTGTAATTCTATCTGAAAACCATAATGATTTTTGTTAGTTACAAAAAATCATTACAAAACAAAGCTGCATGTCTCTTAAGTGTACAACTACAAAAAAAAAAAAAAAAAATAGAAGCAGTGAACATCTTTATCTCATGATGATGCTTATCAGTTTTTTAGTAGCGTGTGAGTCTTCCTCGCACACAAATAAACTCTTCCACTCTGCAGGCATGCTTTGGATGAGACGATGAATTTTAGCTTCAATGAAAACTTCAGTAAAGTCCTGAAAGTAGTCAGGTGAATTTGCACGCTGTGCAATGGCCACCTTTAACAGGCACCATATATGCCTAATTGCATTCATGTCTGAGGCTGTGCTGGTCAATGGATTCGATTGATGTTGCATCTTTGAAGATCCCGAGACACTGCTAGAGTTAGAAGCAATCATGCATTGTCGCCGACTAGGATGAAGTTGTCACCGACTTGATGTCTGTTGAGCCTTACAATCGATCGTAGGAACTCTTCGAGGTATCAGGGACCAGTTAAATTACCATTGATGGTAATGTATTCAAAACAATTAAGAAATCTATGGAACACTATTACTAGTACTCGAAAATTAAAGCTTCCTCAAAGCAAGTGACAAGTAAGAAAAACACAGTTAATACTTAAATTTACGTAGCTTGCTGCACAGGAGATGTGAAGCAGACGGTAGTTACGACGACACTGTTATGTTTGACTAACCACTTTTCCTTCCACATTCCATTCATTTAATACTGCAACGAATCTTTCCTCAATTTTGTCTGAAATACAACATCTGAATATTATACTCATTTGATTCTTGCATGACACGTGTACTGTTTCATCAGCCTGAATCGAAATGAAATTACGGTTCTGAATTTCAGCTTTTATTTTCTCATTAACTGCCAGAGTTCTCATTTCAATTACATCATTCTGTATATCTGGAGAAGTTCCTTTAAAGGTTGAAGATGATGACAGATAAAATGGTTTAAATGGCTCTGAGCACTATGGGACTTAACGTCTGAGGTCATCAGTCGCCTAGACTGAGAACTACTTAAACCTAACTAACCTAAGGGCATCACACACATCCATGCCCGAGGCAGGATTCGAACCTGCGACCGTAGCGGTCGCGCGGTTCCCAACTGAAGAGCCTAGAACCGCTAGGCCAAGGTCCGGCTGATGACAGATGGTCTCGGATTAACTGCTCTCCTTGAGCTAGTAAATCCAACAATTCCAGACAGTTACCTTTGTTGCTGGAGGATTCGTCTTCTCGATGGCCGCGAAAGGGTAGTTCTTGTTTACAAAGAAATACATTTGCCTGAATAAGAGGCGCCAATACTCTCCTGTTGGATGCAACTTATTCGTTGTGTTTTATTGTTGTCAGACGAGCGGCTTCAGAAAGGGCGTGCTCAATTCTACTTTTGCCCAATAACTGATATGATTCTTTGTTCTGCAGGTGGCGTTTTGATATCTGATGCTATTGTGCTTTCCTGTCAAAGTTCTTTATTGTACAAATGCCCTAATTCCACCATTCCTTTTCACCACCAAACAGAAGACATATATAAAAATATAATCAGTATTTAACAGCATTCGCAGTCAGCCAAGTATACTTTCCGTGTCAGGTTCTCTGAAAAGTGCATTTTTGTTTGACTTCACTTAAAACTACACTTAGTATAGGAGTATGTCGTTTGTCCTTCAATTCAAACTTTTTTCCGTACGTTAATGTAGAAGAAGGCGTTTTAATAAAAATGCTATAAGGTGTTCAGTTGCTGTCTCACTGATATTGGCGACACAACGAAAATATGCACTAAAATCACACAAAGAATGGCTACGAACACAAACTGAGCAACGGTTCACTACCGTGTTAAAAGCCAGCATAGAATCTGCAGAGACTAGCCTCGATACCTGCTAGCAAATGCAGCGAACAAGCCTTCGTAGAAGAGAGGAAGAGGAGGGGAGCCAAAAATGGCACTAAAGCGCAGGCGAAGGGAAGGGAAGCAGAGACTGAGAGTAGTCGAGTCTCAAGCAGGGAAATACATCAATACTCTGGGTGTGGCACGTGCTACAAAACTGATGTCTTCGCACATTTCGAGCTCTTATTAGAATGTAGTTAATATTTTTGTTACGAATTAATTTTGGATCGTTTTTAAGCACGAATACAGGGGAGACTAAGCCTCAAAGTCTCCCCTCACGCTACGCCACTGGCGTGTACTTGAATAGCGCGTGTGGTACCTGACTCTCCAGGCAGGGCCGATGAAGGTGGCGGCGTCCAGGTGGTGGGGCTGAGGCACGAGCGAGGAGACGGCCAGGTGCACCTCTCCGCTCTGAAGCATGCCCAGCAGACCGTCGTAGCGGCCCTGCGCATCTCGTTTGCCCCATTTGTCCACAGGCACCATGCGCACCCTGCGCGCAACACAAGAAGCGTCCTTATTAATGTCTAAATAAATAAATGGCTCTAAGCACTTTGGGACTGAACATTTGAGGTCATCAGTCTCCTAGACTTAAAACTACCTAAACCTAACTAACCTAAGAACATCACAAACACCCGGCCGGTGTGGCCGTGCGGTTCTAGGCGCTTCAGAGTGGAACCGCGTGACCGATACGGTCGCAGGTTCGAATCCTGCCTCTGGCATGGATGTGTGTAATATCCTTAGGTTAGTTAGGTTTAAGTAGTTCTAAGTTCTAGGGGACTGATGACCACAGAAGTTAAGTCCCATAGTGCTCAGAGCCATTTGAACCATTTGAACATCACACACATCCATGCCCGAGGCAGGATTCTAACCTGCGACCGTAGCGGTAGCGCGGTTCCAGACTGTAACGCCTAGAACCGCTCGTCCACCCTGGCCGGCCCCTAGATTACTCTTGATGCTAAATGATTTAGAGAACGACCTAATGGAGGATGGGTAGCCGACATAAGGAATCAGCAGGACGCACTTGAATTTGTAAAACTGAAGATCATAACATGTGGAGAACTCTGGAAAAGTTGGTTACTCAGTAGACTTTGAAAAATGAGAAAAACAGTAGTAGTAGTTGTTGTTGTTGTTATTGTTGTTGTTGTTGATGATGATGATGATGATGATGATGATGTTACATGAACAGATATTTGACTAAAAATTACAATATCATGTCAGTTCAGAGCATAGATGCCTCCAATGTATTTGTGAAATTACAATATGTCAGGTATTGGGATGGGAAATGTAATCTTTCTGATTTAACTTAGGCGTTTGGCGCGGCACATTTTATGCAAGTGCATTGCTCCAGAAAGAAATTAGGTGTGAGGTCTCCAATACTAGAGACCGAGCGAGGCGCGCAGTGGTTAGCATATTGGACTCGCATTTGGGAGGATGGCGGTTCAAATCTGCGTCCGGCTAACCAGAAGCAGGTTTTCTGTGATTTCCCTATATCAGTCCAGGCAAATGCCGGGATGGTGAAAGGACACGGGCGATTTCCTTCTCGATCCTTGCAAACGTTCCGACCGCGTGCTGCAGCTCTAATGACCTCGTTGTCGATGGGACATTAAATCGTAATCTTCCGTCCTTACAGTACTAGTACAACATCTTTGCCCCAACGATTTCCTATGAAAGATCCCTGGCGTCAACTAGTGTGTGACCAGAACCTGCTCTGCTAGTGGCTAATGCACGTATCAGAGAAGCCGCAGTCGTAAGTCATAGCTCCTTAACTACTCGGCACCCCGCCCCCTAGCTCTCAGTGAAAGGAAAGAATATATTATACTGTGGTGTTTTTCTTTCAAGAAAATGATTTAAAAGTCGGTATTACGCAGATTTTTAAAAGGTTCGGTACTGGAACTTTCTTATGACTACCTACAAGTCGTCATACGTCATCCATACACTCAGATCTAGGTCTAGGCTCCTCCTGCAAACTATGGTATGAGCGGCCTTGGTGCTAACATAAGTAGTTAATAAAGTAAAAATTTTACCGTCAACTAAATTTTACGTGCGTGTACTTACGTGAAGTTATAAAGTTCTTGGAGATGAACCAGGAGAGCTTCGTTAAATTTAGTCATTGAATATAGCCTCCTGTTGGTCTCTGGGATTTCCCATGTTCCGTTCGCGTTCCTCTCAGCCTGAAACAAGTGAATTTGCAATTCAAGTATACGTCTTTGCAGTGTGAAAAATATACCTCGGGCAGAAGGGAAGGTTTTTCTTATGTGACGATGTACTTGTGCACAGTACCATCCCTGTGAAAATCATGTGCTATATTAAACAGTAACAGGAAAATCAGCAGTTTTAGTCGCCTGATGTTTCTTGTAGCCGGTTAAGTACGACATAGTGGTTCTCTTGCCTGCTCCATGCAATATTAATCAACGCAATCGAAATTTCTTTTGTTCTCGTTCCTGATGAAAGAACAACGCTGTGTTTTTCGTGGAATTTGTTGTAACATGATCGCTCACAAGCCCTTGTTTGGGTGAACCTCCTTAGTTGCTATTCATAGCTGTCACAAGTCAAGACGGAATACAAAATTCTACAGAGTACAAAGGGCTTCCAACAAATCCTTCTTATTTCAGTGGCTCAACAGACCTTCATCTACGTATACTAACTGATCAGTTACGTTAATTACACTTATAAACTTAATGAGAAGTTGGGCAATGGTACACAAATTGAAACATGTTGAAGCTTAGAACACATGGAGCGTGGATATACTAAAATTTATATAATTTTTAAGAGAGATATTAGGACTACAGTTTAAAGCCCATCATCACTAAGGTCATTGGAGACAGAGCACCAGCTCATTTGGAGCAAGATGAAAAAGGAATCCCCCGTCGTCTGCCTATGGAATCGCACCATCATTTACTTGAAGTAAAAATCGCCATGGAAGTGGTACGGGACCATTAATGTTCTCAATATACACAACGTTTTGTCAGACGGGCAACAACACTATCGGATAATTCCCTAAGGATGCTTTCGTCTACAAGAGAGAATCGGCGTTGAACCATCGTAAGGAAAAAGACATGGACAATACCCATAAAAAGGCGAAAGATCCAAATAGCATCCAATTAAAAGATTAGTCGTGTAGGTCAGGAGCACGTCACATCGTTTAAATATTTAATGGCATTACTGAGAAGTGATATGAAATAGGATGAATAAATGAAATCTTTAACAGAGGAAACGAATGGATGACAGATATGAGGGAGCAATTCTGGGGAAAGGACGAATAAATGAAATCAGTAACAGAGGAAACGAGTGGATGATTAGATATGAGGGAGCAATTCTGGGGAATGCAGACAATCTGTAAAGAAATCGCATACGAAATGCTAGTACGTCGAATTACTTATCAAGAAGCTGTGTAGAAGAAGTGGACGAATTAAGAGACACGCTTGCTAGGATATATCAGGAGGGTATAGGCCACAGGCCATACAAAAGTGAAAGAGATGTTCGAGAAACGTAACTAGACATACAGTGTGTATTAAACCTTTTGGGTCAAACTGAAACAGGCGATAGGAGATCCACAACCGATTGTGTGGAGATACGCAACCAATGACGGAAAATGCGTATTTATTGTTTTGTGTTCAAATCAAAAATGTTCAAATGTGTATGAAATATTATGGGACTTAACTGCTAAGGTTATCAGTCCCTAAGCTTACACACTACTTAACCTAGCCGGCCGCGGTGGTCTCGCGGTTCTAGGCGCGCAGTCCGGAACCGTGCGACTGCTACGGTCGCAGGTTCGAATCCTGCCTCGGGCATGGATGTGTGTGATGTCCTTAGGTTAGTTAGGTTTAAGTAGTTCTAAGTTCTAGGGGACTTATGACCACAGCAGTTGAGTCCCATAGTGCTCAGAGCCATACTTAACCTAAATTATTCTAATGACAAACACACACACCCATGCCCGAGGGAGGACTCGAACCTCCGCCAGTACCAGCCGCACAGTCCATGACTCGGCTAACCCCGCGCGATTATTGTTTTGTGGACAGATGCAGTGTACACCGCATAAAAGCAATTTTCAATGCGTTGAGTTCAGCTATAATGAAATTGTGTCAACAATTTCGCAAAGAAATTTTTTATAGCCAAGATCGCGTTCAAAACTGTTCTTTATTGGCTGGTTTCGATGGGTAAGACTGTTATCTTCAGATCTTTAAAAACTTTCGCGGTTGTACGTCATGTGCCATTTGCGTTCATTACTCACGTCATGTTAACATTTTAATGGAGAGTATATTGCACATTTCAAACAGGTTAATCAAAATTATAAAATTACAAAAAAGTTTCTCACAATTAATTAATTTTGTGGAACTCGCCATGTCTACATATGTAGCACAGCTCTGATGCTTCTCAGTTGTTAAAATCCACAATATATAACCTAAAAAAGTACACATTTATGCCAATCTTTACAATTACATAATGGGTGAAGCACTCTTGGAAACTTGTCATGTATTCTGAGTGAGAAGGATCCAAGACATGCTTAACTCGTGATGTAAATGCAAATATAGGCATAAATGTTCACTTTTACTGTATATTGTGGATTTTGACAACTGACAAGCATCGAAGGAGTGTTCCATATGTAGACATGCGAAGTTCCACAAGGAGCATTTTAGTTGTGTATTTTTTTACTTGTGACAAACATGTTTGTAATTTTGTTTTTGACAAAGCTGTGTAGAATGTTCAATATACTGCCCACTAAAATGTCAACGTGGCATGAGTAATAAACGCACAATGGAACATGATGTACAAACAAAAAAATTTTGAAGATCTAAAATTGACGGTCTTACATGTCGAACATGTACAAAATAAAGCATACACTACTGGCCATTAAAATTGCTACACCACGAAGATGACGTTCTACAGACGCGAAATGTAACCGACACGAAGAAGATGCTCTGATATGCAAATGATTAGCTTTCCAGAGCATTCACGCAAGGTTGGCGCCGGTGGCGACACCTACAACGTGCTGACATGAGGAACGCTTCCAACCGATTTCTCATACACAAAAAGCAGTTGACCGGCGTTGCCTGGTGAAACGTTGTTGTGATGCCTCGTGTAAGGAGCAGAAATGCGTACCACCACGTTTCCGACTTTGGTAAAGGTCGGATTGTAGCATATCGCGATTGCGGTTTATCGTATCGCGACATTGCTGCTCGCGTTGGTCGAGATCCAATGACTGATAGCAGAATATGGAATCGGTGGGTTCAGGAGGGTAATAGGGTACGGCCTCGCATCACTAGCAGTCGAGACGACAGGCATGGCTGTAACGGATCGTGTAGCCACGTCTCGATCCCTGAGTTAACAGATGGGGACGTTTGCAAGACAACAACCAACTTCACAAACAGTTCGACGACGTTTGCAGCAGCATGAACTATCAGCTCGGAGAGCATGGTTGCGGTTACCCTTGACGTTGCATCACAGACAGGAGCGCCTGCGATGGTGTACTCAACGACGAACCGGGGTGCACGAATGGCAAAACGTCACTTTTTCGGATGAATCCAGGTTCTGTTTACAGCATCACGACGGTCGCATCTGTGTTGGGCGGCATCGCGGTGAACGCACGTTGGAAGCGTGTATTCGTCATCGCCATACTGACGTATCACCCGGCGTGATGGTATGGGGTGCCATTGGTTACACGTCTCGGTCACTTCTTGATCGTATTGACGACACTTTGAACAGTGGATGTTACATTTCAGATGTGTTACGACCCGAGCCTCTACCCTTTATTCGATTCCTGCGAAAGCCTACATTTCAGCAGGATACTGCGCGAACGCATGTTGCAGGTCCTGTACGGGCTTTTCTGTATACAGAAATGTTCGACTGCTCCTCTGGCCAGCACATTCTGCAGATCTCTCACCAATTGAAAACGCCTGGTCAATGGTGGCCGAGCAACTGGTTTGTCACAATACGCCAGTCACTACTCTTGATGAACTGCGGTATCGAGTTGAACCTGCGTGGGCAGCTGTACCAAATGGTTCAAATGGCTCTGAGCACTATGGGACTTAACATCTAAGGTCATCAGTCCCCTAGAACTTAGAACTACTTAAACGTAACTAACCTAAGGACATCACACAACACCCTGCCGGGAATCGAACCGAAGAACCCGGGCGTGGGAAGCGAGAACGCTACCGCACGACCACGAGATGCGGGCAGCAGCTGTGCCTGTACACGCCATCCAAGCTCTGTTTGATTCAATGCCCAGGCGTTTCAAGGTCGTTATTACGGCCAGAGGTAGTTATTGTGGGTACTGATTTCTCAGGATCTATACGCCCAAATTGCGTGAAAATGCTAGTTCTAGTATAATACACTCCTGGAAATTGAAATAAGAACACCGTGAATTCATTGTCCCAGGAAGGGGAAACTTTATTGACACATTCCTGGGGTCAGATACATCACATGATCACACTGACAGAACCACAGGCACATAGACACAGGCAACAGAGCATGCACAATGTCGCCACTAGTACAGTGTATATCCACCTTTCGCAGCAATGCAGGCTGCTATTCTCCCATGGAGACGATCGTAGAGATGCTGGATGTAGTCCTGTGGAACGGCTTGCCATGCCATTTCCACCTGGCGCCTCAGTTGGACCAGCGTTCGTGCTGGACGTGCAGACCGCGTGAGACGACGATTCATCCAGTCCCAAACATGCTCAATGGGGGACAGATCCGGAGAACCTGCTGGCCAGGGTAGTTGATTTACACCTTGTAGAGCACGTTGGGTGGCACAGGATACATGCGGACGTGCATTGTCCTGTTGGAACAGCAAGTTCCCTTGCCGGTCTAGGAATGGTAGAACGATAGGTTCGATGACGGTTTGGATGTACCGTGCACTATTCAGTGTCCCCTCGACGATCACCAGAGCTGTACGGCCAGTGTAGGAGATCGCTCCCCACACCATGATGCCGGGTGTTGGCCCTGTGTGCCTCAGTCGTATGCAGTCCTGATTGTGGCGCTCACCTGCACGGCGCCAAACACGCATACGACCATCATTGGCACCAAGGCAGAAGCGACTCTCATCGCTGAAGACGACACATCTCCATTCGTCCCTCCATTCACGCCTGTCGCGACACCACTGGAGGCGGGCTGCACGATGTTGGGGCGTGAGCGGAAGACGGCCTAACGGTGTGCGGGACCGTAGCCCAGCTTCATGGAGACGGTTGCGAATGGTCCTCGCCGATACCCCAGGAGGAACAGTGTCCCTAATTTGCTGGGTAGTGGCGGTGCGGTCCCCTACGGCACTGCGTAGGATCCTACGGTCTTGGCGTGCATCCGTGCGTCGCTGCGGTCCAGTCCCAGGTCGAGGGGCACGTGCAACTTCCGCCGACCACTGGCGACAACATCGATGTACTGTGGAGACCTCACGCCCCACGTGTTAAGCAATTCGGCGGTACGTCCACCCGGCCTTCCGCATGCCCACTATACGCCCTCGCTCAAAGTCCGTCAACTGCACATACGGTTCACGTCCACCCTGTCGCGGCATGCTACCAGTGTTAAAGACTGCGATGGAGCTCCGTATGCCACGGCAAACTGGCTGACACTGACGGCGGCGGTGCACAAATGCTGCGCAGCTAGCGCCATTCGACGGCCAACACCGCGGTTCCTGGTGTGTCCACTGTGCCGTGCGTGTGATCATTGCTTGTACAGCCCTCTCGCAGTGTCCGGAGCAAGTATGGTGGGTCTGACACACCGGTGTCAATGTGTTCTTTTTTCCAATTCCAGGAGTGTATATTTGACCAATGAATACCCGTTTATCATCTGTATTTCTTCTTGGTGTAGCAATTTTAATGACCAGAATTGTATTCCAATGCGATCTTGGCTATAAAAATTTTCTTTAAAGTACATATAGATCGCTCGTCCTCATTTCCCATTATGAGAAGCTTCAACCAGTTTGACCGAGGTCGCACAGTCGTGGGTGATGCTGATCGGAAAGAAAGACTATCGGCATGGACCACAGACGACGATGTCCAGAGAATCAAGGAATTGATTGGCGGCAAAGAGATTTTCCAGCGATGCCGACGTTCACACAACGGTTCTCTTATGGCTCCGTGACAAGGGAGCGGATTTCTACCGTCGAGAAATTGAACAATTGGTAGAATTTTCGACTATGTTGAAAAATAGCGTCCCGTGTCTGTGTTACTTTGAAGTGTAGTGCAGCGTTCAATAAAAGTTACTTGGACGATCGTAATAGTGTGTGGGTCACTTTCTGAAGTTCCCTCGTAACAGCGATCATCGGTAATCAGTAAAGTCATTCGTACGATGTGGAAAGCCTACAAAAATTCGAAACCTAGTTCTAGTGGGTAGGTGAGGATTTCTGTTTAGTCATTTTCCGGTTTTCTAGGCAAGTTTAAAGGTTTAGTGTGTGTCCCCGCTCTCGTTTGGAAGGGGTTTCGTGTCGCAGCGTGGAATCAGTAGCTACCAGGAGCTGGTTTTTTTAATAAACTAGACGGACGTGGTGATGTCTGTTTGAAAGCAGTATATTACATTTTTGTCCAAGAAAACTAATGTGGTGTTTTTTTTTGTGACTTTGAACTGTTATCCCTCGTTGTCTTTGGCGAGATTATCAGTGTAGTTTGTCAGGAACCAGCTGGAAGCTGTGTATTGACTGCTGCTGGTGTACTTTTGTCTAGTTCAGAGGTCGGATCTTGGAATATTTCTGCATACAGTTAGGAATCTGGAGGACAATAAGAGTTGGTTCTGAATCATAAACAGTTTAAGCCCTGCCTCGCGGGTCTACATCTACATCTACATGACTACTCTGCAATTCACATTTAAGTGCTTGACAGAGGGTTCATCGAACCACAATCATACTATCTCTCTACTATTCCACTCCCGAACAGCGCGCGGGAAAAACGAACACCTAAATCTTTCTGTTCGAGCTCTGATTTCTCTTATTTTATTTTGATGATCATTCCTACTTATGTAGGCTGGGCTCAACAAAATATTTTCGCATTCGGAAGAGAAAGTTGGTGACTGAAATTTTGTAAAAAGGTCTCGTCGCGACGAAAAACGTCTTTGCTGTAATGACTTCCATCCCAACTCGTGTATCGTATCAGCCACACTCTCTCCCCTGTTACGTGATAATGCAAAACGAGCTGCCCTTTTTTGCACCCTTTCGATGTCCTCCGTCAATCCCACTTGGTAAGGATCCCACACCGCGCAGCAATATTCTAACAGAGGACGAACGAGTGTAGTGTAAGCTGTCTCTTTAGTGGACTTGTTGCATCTTCTAAGTGTCCTGCCAATGAAACGCAACCTTTGGCTCGCCTTCTCCACAATATTATCTATGTGGTCCTTCCAACTGAAGTTGTTCGTAATTTTAACACCCAGGTAGTTAGTTGAATTGACAGCCTTGAGAATTGCACTATTTATCGAGTAATCGAATTCCAACGGATTTCTTTTGGAACTCAATAGGATCATCTCACACTTTTCGTTATTTAGCGTTAACTGCCACCTGACACACCATACAGCAATCTTTTCTAAATCGCTTTGCAACTGATACTGGTCTTCGGATGACCTTACTAGACGGTAAATTACAGCATCATCTGCGAACAATCTAAGAGAACTGCTCAGATTGTCACCCAGGTCATTTATATAGATCAGGAACAGCAGAGGTCCCAGGACGCTTCCCTGGGGAACACCTGATATCACTTCAGTTTTACTCGATGATTTGCCGTCTATTACTACGAACTGCGACCTTCCTAACAGGAAATCACGAATCCAGGTACATTTAACTTAACTACGGAAAACGTAACCCAATGCTTTTAACTAGCTCTCTATTCACATGAAGTGTTGAGTACTATTGACAACGGATTTCAGATCGATTCCGTAATTCTGCATTTCCAGAAGGCTTTTGACACTGTAGCACACAAGCGGCTCATAGTGAAATTGAGTGCTTATGGAATATCGTCTCAGTTATGTGACTGGGTTTGTGATTTCCTGTCAGAGAGGTCACAGTTCGTAGTAATTGATGGAAAGTCATCGAGTACAACAGAAGTGATTTCTAGCGTTCCTCAAGGTAGTGTTATAGGCCCTTTGCTGTTCCTTATCTATATAAACGATTTTGGAGACAATCTGAGCAGCCGTCTACGGTTGTTTGCAGATGACGCTGTCGTTTATCGACTAATAAAGTAATCAGAAAATCAAAACAAACTGCAAAACGATTTAGAAAAGATATCTGAATGGTGCGAAAAGTGGCAGTTGATCCTAAATAACGAAAAGTGTCACAGGTCATCCACATGAGTGCTAAAAGGAACTCGTTAAACTTCGGTTACACGCTAAATCAGTGTAATCTAGGTATTCCAGTTACATACAACTTAAATTGGAAGGAACACATAGAAAATGTTGTAGAGAAGGCTAACCAAAGACTGCGTTTTATTGGCAGGACACTTAGAAAATGTAACAGACCTACTAAGGAGACTGCTTACACTACGCTTGTCCATCCTCTTTTAGAATACTGCTGCGCGGGCTTACAGAGTACATCGAAAAAGTCCAAAGAAAGGCAGCACGTTTTGTATGATCGCGAAATGTGGGAGAGTGTCACAGAAATGATACAGGATTTGCGCTGGAAATCATTAAAAGAATGGCGTTTTTCGTTTGACGGAATCTTCTCACGAAACTCCAATCATCAAATGTCTCCTCCGAATACGGAAATATTTTGTTGACACCGACCTACATGCCGGCCCTGGTGGCCGAGCGGTTCTAGGCGCTATAGTCTGGAACCGCGCGACCGCTGCGGTCGCAGGTTCAAAACCTGCCTTGGGCATGGATGTGTGTGATGTCCTTAGGTTATTTAGGTTTAAGTAGTTCTAAGTTCTAGGGGACTGATGACCTAGAAGTTAAGTGCCATAGTGCTCAGAGCCATTTGAATCGACCTACATAGGGAGGAACGATCACCACGATAAAATAAGGGAATAAAGATTATAAAGATTTAAGTGAGTTTGAACGTGGTGTTATAGTCGGCGCACAGCATCTCAGAGCTAGCGATGAAGTGGGAGTTTTCCCGTACGACCATTTCTCGAGTGTACCGTGAATAACAGGAATCTGGTAAAACATCAAATCTCCGACATCGCTGCGGCCAGAAAAAGATGCTGCACTAACGGAATCAATCACGACTGAAGATAATCGTTCAACATGACAGAAGTGCAACCCTTCCGCAAATTGTTCCAAATTTCAATGCTGACGCATCAGCAAGTGCCAGCGTTCGAGCCATTCAACGAGTGGGCTTTCGGAGCCGAAGGCCCGCTCGTGAACCCTAGATGATTGCACAACACAAAGCTTTACGCGTCGCCTGGGCCCGTCAACACCAACCTTGGACTGGTCGGACGAGTCTCGCCGGCCGTGTGGCCGAGCGGTTCTAGGCGCTTCAGTCCGGAACCGCACGACCGCTACGGTCGCAGGTTGACATGGATGTGTTTGATGTCCTTAGATTAGTTAGGGTTAAGTAGTTCTAAGTTCTAGGGGACTGACGACCTCAGATGTTAAGTCTCTTAGTGCTCAGAGCCATTTGAACCATTTGGAGGAGTCTCGTCATGAATCCATGGACCCTGCATGTCGGCAGAGGACTGTTCAAGCTGCTGGATGGTCTGTAATGGTGTGGGGCATGTGGAGTTGGAGTGATGTGGGACCTCTGATACGTCTAGATACGATACTGACGGGTGACACGTAAGGATCCTGTCTGATCACCTGCATTCATTCATGTCCATTGTGCATTCAGATCGACTTGGGCACTTTTAGCAGGACACGTCCATAATTGCTACAGAGTGGTTCCAGGAACACTCTTCTGAGTTTAAACACTTCCGTTGGCCACAAAACTCCCCAGACATGAACATTATTGAGCATATCTGGGATGCCTTGCAGCGTGTTGTTCAGAAGAGTTCTCCAACCCCTTGTACTCTTACGGATTTATGGTCAGCGCTGCAGGATTCATGGTGTCAATCCCCTCTAGCACTACTTCAGACACAAGTCGAGTCCATGTCACGTCGTGTTGCGGCACTTCTGCGTGCTCGCTGGGGCTCTGCACGATATTAGGCAGGTGTACCAGTTTTGGCTCTTCAGAGTAGATACATCTACAGAATTGGTACAGATATTCCAGGACCATTGGAGAAACTTATTTGCACCCTTGTTACTAGTAATATCTTGATTGAAGGCGAGATACAATCGTGAGAGATGCTACAGGGTTATTCAGCTAACTTGAAGCGTTTAAGATGTCTCAATTCTCTTTTCGCCCAAATAAACTCTGAAAAAAATCCTCACTAAATGACGTAAAGTCTCTTTACATACCTATATTAATAACAGAGATATCAGTATCAACTCAGCTTTTCAAATGGAACTATAGTAATTTTTTCTTCTTATATAGTAGTTCTAAAAGAGACAAATTCAGCGGCGTTTTACTCTTGTGAATTCGGTTACTAGTGCGTCGGTGTGCATTTCCGATCAGTTTTTCGGATATTGTAGGTGCAGGGTCGCATTATGCATGGATTACACCGCCTGAAACCTAGGGACAGCGCCACAAACGGGGCTACACTACAAAAATTTAAAGGAAACTGTATTTGTATTAATACTCGGGTCCACATCCTCTTGTAATCGTAAAATATGTAGACGTAATTACTTTGTATGGATTTACTCAGCTGAATTTTTGAGTGGACAGTAGATATTAAATCAGCATTCGTCTCTCAAAACCGAGCGAGGTGGCGCAGTGGTTAGCGCGCACGACTCGCATTCGGGAGGAGGACGGTTCAAACCCGCGTCGGGCCATCCTGATTTAGGTTATCCGTGATTTCCCTAAATTGCTTTAGGCAAATGCCAGGATGGTTTGAAAGGCCACGGCCGACTTCCTTCCCCATCCTTCTCTAATCCGATGGGACCGTCGATCTCGTTGTTTGGTCCCTTTTCCCAAATCAGCCAACCAACAATCTCTCAAATCCCACATTCCCTCGCGGAAAAGTCCCAGAGACACCCCGCTAAGGCCGCCCCATGTGGCCGATCGGTTCTAGGCGCTTTAGTCTGGAAGCGTGCGACCGCTACGGTCGCAGTTCGAATCCTGTTTGTGATGTCCTTAGGTTGGTTAGGCTTAAGTGGTTCTAAGTTCTAGGGGACTGATGACCTCAGATGTTAAGTCCCATAGTGCTCAGAGCCATTTGAACACCCCGCGAAGGCATTGTATTTCCGTTGGAAAAAAGGCTAACACTTCTAGAATAATGGTTAACGAAATGTTGTCAGATTAAAGTGAGTTCAGTTTTACTGAAAGCAGATCAATCCCATTCCTCAAACTAGCATCCATAAAAGATTTTCCGTCCTTTCGCCAGTCGCGGACTCTTGGCTCTTGGAACGAGAGAAAACCGTTTTCAGATAACTTTATTCATGAACAAGATATTGCTGCAAATTTACAAGGTGTTTTAAGATACAGAGCGTCTGGCAGATAACTTACAGAGTCGTGACGCCATAGCTATGTCACGCAACCATTGTGAGCGTTTTAGCAGGGAAGTTTAAAGTCAAATACATAAGTATGAATTTTTTAAAAGAAAGTAAATATTATTTCATAAAAGAGCTTGTTCATAGTAAGAATTACACTACTGCCAACAGGAGACAACTTTAAATATTTGTCAAGAGCCCTATTACAGAAATATGTCAGCTGACAAGAATTGTAGGGCCATACACAGAGCTAAGCCGCGCGGGATTAGCCGAGCGGTCTTGAGCACTGCAGTCATGGACTGTGCGGCTGGTTCCGGCAGAGGTTCGAGTCCTCTCTCGGGCATGGGTGTGTGTGTTTATCCTTAGTATAATTTAGGTTAAGTAGTGTGTATGCTTAGGGACTGATGACCTTAGCAGTTAAGTCCTATAAGATTTCACACACATTTGAACATGTTTTTGAATACACAGAGCTAGCTGTTCCAGTCATTGTGGGCAACTAACAACAGTGTAAGAGCAGTTAAAGCCGTTACTATAACAACACGTTCTCTAAATTCATCCATGTAATCTGTTATTATGGTCTGCCATAAAATGCAAACTAATCATGATAAAAATAAAGTTGAATTTCGAGCTGGAGTGCTAACCATAAGTATAAAGGGCGATCAAAAAGTTTCCGTTTCAGGGCCTCGTTGCATCGTATATGCAACGCCGCGCGACTCCGATGCGGGTATAAAACCAGCGACATGTAGGCAAGGGTCTGCTGTGGCATTGGTGTCTCCGACGCGCGTGCAGTGAATGTGGAACGTGAACTAAGTCGACGTTATTATCAAATGCGTCCAAATAGGACCAACGTGCTGTTGAAGAATGTGTATGGGGCACAATGTCTGTCGAAAACCGCCCTTGTGGATTTGTGTGCCAAGTTCTGTGCTGCTGCTTCATGACAACGCATAACCCCATATCGAAAATATTGTCACGCAGTAGTTAGTCCAAGTCAAGTGGGAGGCACTCAAGCAACTGCTCTATAGTCTGATTTCTCGCCACGCAATTATCACGGCTTCGGTCCCTTACAAAAGGCTTTGAAGAGTCGACGATCCCTGTTGGGCGAGGATGTGCAGCAGGCAGTTACAGACTCCTTCACGCAGCAGGACACGGAGTTTTACCAAACGGATGTCTTCAATCTGGTGTATCGGTGGGATGATTGCCTCAGTGCTCACGGCGAGTTTGTCTGATTGCCATACCAATTCTGGACTGCGCTGGTTTCGAACGGAACCTTTTTCATCCACATCGGTATCTACGTGATTACTCTGCTATTCACAATCAAGTGCCTGACAGAGGGTTCAATGAACCACCGTCAAGCTGTCTCTCTATCGTTCCACTCTCGAACGGCGCGCGGGAAAAACGAACAGTTCAATTTTTCTGTGCGAGCCCTGATTTCTCTTATTTTATCGTGATGATCATTTCTCCCTATGTAGGTGGGTGCCAACAGAATGTTTTCGCAATCGGAGGAGAAAACTGGTGATTGAAATTTCACGAGAAGATCCCGTCGCAACGAATAACGCCTTTGTTTTAATGATTGTCACTCCAGTCACTTACAGCCTTCAGATTTGTGTCACTTATCACGTAATCGAAATTTAGCGGATTTCTTTTAGTACTCACGTGAATAACTTCACAGTTTTCTTTATTCAGGGCCAGTTGCCACTTTTCGCACCATACAGTTATCTAAATCATTGATCAATTTTGTCACTGTAGCAAGTGATACACCAGCCAATAGCGTCTTTCTGCCGCGTCTGTCTGTAGTGTACACTTCAGAGTGTGCGTAGAATATTTAGCGTTGATTTTCATGTTACAGTAGATTAAGTATGGTGACGTTATTTAATCACTGTATTGTTAATCAAAGGAGAGAATAAAGTAAACACGACAAGCAATTCGTTAATAAGTGATAGCTAGAGCTTCCCGAAATTGCAAATTTTTCTAGAATCAGAAGCAGAAACAGTGGCTCTTACTTCTGCGTTACTTCAGCGTTACCTGTTAGCGTGGCTGGTGTGTGGTGTGGGACAGAGACAGAGGGCTGTTTGGCGAAGTCATAAACTAAGTATTTTTCGTCTCTGCGCAGAACGTTTCGCTCACCTGCCTTCTTGCTTCCACTCCACTCTAGATGCTTCAAATGGTTCAAATGGCTCTGAGCACTATGGGACTTAACATCTGAGGTCACCAGTCCCCTAGAACTTAGAACTACTTAAACCTAAGGACATCAGACACACCCATGCCCGAGGCACGATTCGAACCTGCGACCGTAGCGGCCGCGCGGTTCCAGACTGAAGCGCCTAGAACCGCTCGGCCACACCGGCCGGCACACCACTCTAGATCATGGAGATATTAGTTAGTGAGTAAAGTGTCTCCATGAATTTACCTCCCCGGCTTTGTAGTAGGCCACCATCGACTAGTATAGTTTACATTTGTGACGGTTATCAGCGTTCTCGTGCACTGTACAGATACGAAAGTATCAATGTAGGACGTTCTTACACGTGTGATGCCTTTCTTTTTTCACAACGTTAATTTGTAGGCACCATGAACCCGGTATTTTTCCACTACTGCAAGAGCAGCAGGTGTGGCTACCTGGTGTTGGTTGGGAGCAGCTGATCCATCATTTCAGACAATTGCATCGATGATTTGTCGGACCCATGACACCGCTGTCTCGACGCACGCTGGGTGATTGTGTCAGTCATGGAGCTTTCCCAGGACATGGCTACAAACTGAACCAGTGTGTACACCCACTGCTGCCCTCATTCGGTTATCCTACTTTCACCCACATTATAATGTACCAGTGGCTATCACTCCAGTAACTCCTGTTGTGGAGCCCATGGAATTAGAACCAGTGTCCACCTATTCCCAGTTGCCAGTGGATGAGCCTCACCCCTGCCAACACAGGTGGACCAGCTGCTACGCCAGCCTCCACAATCTTCCGCCACTCCGTAGGCATCAGCTATGTTAGTGTTGTGTATTTCTGGGGAGTAGATACACTGCTAGGGAATTACATGTCCTCAATGGTTCCCCTTAAAAAGGGGACGAATTTAGTATCCACATCAGCGGACAGTGACAGGATGCAGGTTAGATGGCGTGGGTTTTGCGGCAGAGTAGCTCAGCAAGCTGTTATGAACGAGATGCATGAAGCATCGTATGGGCAGAACCACTGACCCAGGTGTTTACCTCTCAGCAGACAGTGAGCCCATGAGTTCTTATGCTGATTTCAACTACCACAGACCTGGTTTTCACCTTACGTCTTGTTCTGTTCCATGTGATTAGTTGCACAGTGGCTCATGCTGGTTTCGTTTTGTGTATTTCTTTGCACTCATCTCTACGTGGTATTTAGACTCTGTGTATAGTGACTCACACGCCGAAATTCGTACTCTCTTGCAAGATTCAGTTCCCGGGTTTTTAATCGAGCCACCGTCGGCTATATAGTATAGTTTACCTACACATTGGCAGTTCGCAGCATTGTCACCCCCTTTGCAGATAAAAGACTTTGTATGAGCTCCACCAGTCACCCTTTTGCAATCGGTAATGGCTCAATAAGGATGAATATGGTAAAGTGTAGGAAATACCGAGAACAGGAGCCACATCAAAGAAGGAAATAAAGGCGTGTATTGAAAAGGAATGCAAAGAAATTTGGAGCAGGGTAGTCACAGGGATGAGAAACAACCAGTTCCTTCCTAATAATAACAAAAGATAAGATGTCGTATTTCTCGTTGAGCAACACACTATATCTCGAGACAATGTTCGTATCCCAGATGTTCACCAAAAACTTGTGAACGTACCAAAGACACCTGTGAAGTGAAGAAAACACACCTCAGACCAAATTATCTGGGAGCGTACCAATATACAAAATGTTATAGATGAAGAGAGGAACACATTTAGTTATATATAGTTCTATAGAATAATAAAGAATGAGTAGTTGTGATACTAGCTCAACTTGCTGATAGCCAAAATAGCAGTTTACGTCTTGCATGCGTACAGACACCCTGTAATAAACCATTCAACGAGACGCAGCAAGGGACAACACTCAGTTACAATTGCCTTCTGGAAGCAAATGATCCTGGAGGAGGGCTGTGAAGAATTTCCTGAGATCCTGACAGCCATTTCTCTCACCACCTCTACACCTTGGGTGGTGTGGGAGCAGCCCCTGTCAATCCTGAATTGTGTCTCAATGGGCCAGAGGGTAACAGTCTAAACAGAAGATAAAAAAGAAAACTACATTTGCTCCTGATGCCAAGAGTATAAATGTAACCTAGTGCAGTATAGTGTAGTTTAGTGCTACGTAATGTTGTGTAGGCTTATAATTTGCAATATCTGTGATGTGGTAGTGTTGTATAGAATAGCAGTGATGCAGCACATGCCTTCTGGATTCCGCATGAACATATGCCTGTGTGTCAGAGGGCCAAAGGGCCTTTATTGTTTAATATGCAGTCACTTTTCCTCTATCTTTTTCTATTTCTGTCTCGACTTTTTTCCATTATTGAAGAACATAACGCTGAGATATACTCAAACATTTGAAATGTTGGTTTAATATATTATGTGCTATACTTGTTAATGCAAGTTCATGTACACCTAGATACGTAGCCAGATAAAGACTGAAAGAAAACAGCAAAACAAATTCTTAACGGACGAGCAGATTTGCATGTCTTTCTGTGTGGAACTTGTGAAGAAAACGGTTCCTGGAGATTGACTGTGACTGTGAATTTTTAATCAGACAATTTCTAAAGAAAAACTGCATGAAGAAAATTAATTTTGTGTAAATCCCACGAACCCGTTTTACTTCCAGAAACTTCAAAAGGACACCGCTATCTGAGGAGTTTCCAAATCCTGATAAACTCCTGATAATAAAATCCCTTGATAGTGGAAAACACTAAAAGAATCTGAAGCAAATTTGATAAATAATTAGGCAGTGTACTGTACTTTTGCTTACCAGTAACAGCTAAAACCAGATAAATTTGCACCTAAAAATGAATGAATGGGAATATTGCATTAAGTGGCATGTAAACAAAGATCGCGTACTTTAACAACTGTCCGATTCAAAGTTCCGTCCAATACGTTAACTTGAGCCAATGGCCAATAAGCCAGTTCTTTGTAATTGGTTGGTGTAAGTAATGTTAATTGCAAATGCCTCAACGTATACGTTTAGTCACATTTTTCAGTGCAACACACAAATTCTCCTGTCTAAATTACTGCAGATACACATCGAAGCAGGCCCGTCCAAAATACATGTACAACGGATGCAATGTCTAATGCAAATACTCTGAAGAACAAAACCAAATAAATGATGGCAATAACTATTTTTAGGGGTGGGGTCAGCAGTCACTGAAGGTGAACAGTGTTTACAATAGACTACTTTTATTTATAGAGAGAAATATTAAGAGATAGTCTTTTACAAAGCATAAAGGAATAAAATTGGTTACAAATGTGTTTCTCGAGGAAAGATTTTAGATCTTAGCTGTTCTGGGTCGGCGTGAGGCAGCGACGGCACTAGAACAGTTTGAAGTTGCTGATATGAATCCTATAAGTTTATCGAGTCGTGTCCTTGGCATTGAAATATCCTCTTTATCAAATAGGAATTTGGGCTGGCGGTGGTAATAAGTGGCAAGCATCCGTTTGTCGTAGGCCAGAACAAAGTAACTGCTTATGCAGCACCTGAGGGTCGTATTAGTACAACTGTAACTTTCACCCACGACAGTTTGGCACAGTCCACATGACGTGTTTAAATTAACATTCTACTTGCTATACTTCGCCTATTGCGAAGCTAGACAGTTCATCTGCTGTTAATATTCACGGTTCATAGTAACACTGTTCCCGCAAAAAGTTACTTACGTAGCAACACAGTTCACAGTTTCCACATTGGCAGTTAGTGTTTTAGCACAGTCATGTATCGTAGTCAAGCAAATGAGCAATATTAAATTCACAGTTTACGTAATGCAGTTCAATTCTAAATAGACGACACTACTCTCGGTTCACGAGTGCCTTGTCACTGCCACAGGCATCGTCTTGCAGAAACCAACGGCGTCTGCATAATACAACGTCCGTTTAAAAAGTCCACCATAAAGTTAAATTCCAAACCGGTGTAACACAAAAACGGTATTAATATCGCATTAAACCAACACCATTGCTACACACAGCAGTCAGTACTTGCTTCCATACCGCCATGCTTTCGCGCCAACAGCTCCCACTGTCTGCTCCACACTGTTCGACCCGACAATTATCGATAGCCCCCTCGCTCCACAATTCTTACAACACTGCCTATTGCATTCTGTTTCACACAATACATTTAATAAAACTTCTTGAAAGATCACCTGAAACTAAATCCAAGTCTTTACATAAGGAACTCGTACAGAAATTAGCACAGCAATCATAGTCACAAACTCCATGTCCCACACTATATAACCAAATGAAAAATATTCTACGTCATCGAAAATATATCAGTGAAGTACAATTTAGTAAAAGAAAGGAAAAAGATTACATCTCGTTATTAGCCATGGCATCACAAACTGTGACAGCTTTTGGCTATAAAAATGAAAAATCGTTGACCCTCGTGACGTCCTATCGTCGGTGCGATAGGAGATGACTTCATATTACAAGGCACAAGAGTGCTCGGCCACGCACTAGGGTGGAGTGGCGAAGATATGGACTCTAGTTCAGAAGGAGCGGAACTCATATCCCTCTGTAGACGTGGATATCTAGATTTTCGTGGTATCCACCATATTTAAACTGATTGTTATAGTAGTTTCTTAGAATAGGCAATGGTAGATCCTTTCCCCATCCTTGTCCAATAGGTAACGACGATGGGTTTTGTAAACTCTGATCTTTTCTCCATCGACCGCTAAGTGCTCCACTATAATATCCAGTCAACAGTGGAATCTTTGGAAATGGAAGATCTCTTATTCAAACTCAGCCATGAGGAGTTGAAAAAAGGCATTGTTCTACACTTTATAGAGACCTCATAGACATCATCGTTAATTTCACGTCGCAATACTATATGTTCTGTTTTGCTGCTCAAACATGTTCACGTGAAACCACAAATTCATTGGCTGAATCTATGTTACCATCTATCATATTGCATTGATACACGAGAGGGGAAGGTTTTCATACACCAGCTGTGTGCAAGAGAAAAGGGAGTGATAAATGGATGGATTTTAGAAAGAGTTTTGATATCACAAATGTCGATAAATATGAAGACGTAGGATACACAGTCAGATTCTGTGATGATGTTACAGACGTTCAGGGATGATGAAGAAGGGTAAATGTATCGATATGAGGTAACGGACCACGGTCCAGGAACGACCGAGTCGAGAGTTATAAGCGAAAATCGTTCTGAAACCTCTCACAGTGGAACTCTTCTCCTCCAAGCTTATTGCTATCCATATTTGTGAGGAGATAGTATGGACCAAACAAGGAAAAAAATGTCTAATAAACATGGGCTCTAAAACGTGCACACTTTAAGAGCTATGGGCACTTGTTCAGTAGAAGACAGATGTTTCACAGTAGCAAAGATAGTTGCTCATAGCTCATAAGGTACAAAATCTAGCGGCAATATTTACTGAAGATTTGTTTCTTGTTTTGGTCGAATATAGCTGCTCCCTAAATATGGAGAACAAAGAGGATACACTAGAAGAGACCCATTGTCAGAGGAATCAGAACTACTTTCGCTTGTAACTTCCAACTGGGCCGTTTCCGGACCAGGGTCACTGACCTCATTATTGATACATTTACCCGTCTCTATCATCCCTGAAGTTTGTACATCATCACCGAATGACCCAGTATTTGGAATCATATTACAGCCGTAGTTACAATTTTATTTTCTAACACTACGACCGGTTTTAGTCACCAAGGCCATTTACAAATATTTACGGGCATAACACTGTGAAGGTACATAAATGCAGATATCAAGACGCTAGGCTCACAACAACTTGAAAATTATCTTAGCTGTTGAAACTTGTAGTGGAGTTGGAAAATAAAACAGTAATTGGTACTGTAATTTGTTTCCGATTAATTACAACAGTTCCAAGATGCGACTCCAGGCGGGTGTAAAATGAATGTGCGCAACGAAAAATAATAAACGCTAAAATGAAGATTTGGCCCTGTCTGACTACCCCCTGAAGCAGATCTTAGGATCTCTTAATTCAATAAATTACAATCTAAACATAAATGAATGATGAAGGCAACATCCTACTCAATGATAAACTTTGTTCATGCTTACATTTTTATTGAAGATTAAAAAGAACTTTATATTACAAAGTTTACATTTCCTAAGTAAAATTACTAATCAATTGCCCAACTCTGCCCCTTATTATGACTGCGCTGTCTAATATCAATAACGGAAAATGACTGACATCATCTATGTACCAAACACTAGAAGGCAGTACTTTCAGAGATGATCTACGGTGGTGTGGAACCTCAGTGGAAATAAACTAACGTGATCAGAGCTGTTTAGCTTTTATAGCCCTAATAAGCCGAAGCAATTTGCGATATCACCGTATGTACTGCGTCCGGTGCGTCGAACTGATGGTTCTCGTACTCGTCTGCGACGATGGAAAAACTCCAGTCACAAATAAACTCTTTCAAACACTAGGACGGCAGAAGGCGGTCTTTCGACTAATACACTCTAAACTGTCTTTTTCTCTCTGTGTTCTACAGACGAGAAACGCGAACTTCAGCCGCAAGGAGGGAATTCAGATAACGTCTCAACGTAAGAATAGGCAGAGGAAGTGATCTCAATTACTGAACGGTGCGTACTCAACGACAACTTCCAACCCGGAGGTGAAGTGCAGAATCGTATAGGTTCGTAACAATACAATGCCTAACTGTTCTAACTATAAACTCTCCAGCCGCGCGTGATTAGCCGAGCGGTCTAAGACGCTGCATTCATGGACTGTGTGGCTGGTCCTGGCGGAGGTTCGAGTCCTCCCTCTGGCATGGGTGTGTGTGTCTGTCCTTTGGATACTTTAGGTTAAGTAGTGTGTAAGCTTAGGGACTGATGACCTTAGCAGTTAGGTCACATAAGATTTCACACACATTTGAACTTTTATAAACTCTCCTGATAGCAAAGACAGCAAGTCTTTCTGTACCAAGAAAACTGATTTCGAGCGACCGTGACACACGGGCAGTCTCAACGGAAAACCACGCCTCTCCACCGCTGTCTTCCCAGCAAGGCTCGGCTCCCCACCATCGTAATTCTGAAAACGAATCATATTCCCGAAACCACGGAATATTCTCCCTCTCTACAGATTCTTCCGAACGCCAACCAACCATATTTTAGTCTTTTGTCGTCCGACGCGGAAAGTTTGCGAGGAAAAACCTATACTCGTACAATGGTACGCTTCTGAGTAAAAATCCTTGGAAATACCCAGCCTGCATGGTATCCGAGGTGACGCTTCCTCGTTGCTCTCAGCTGCGCCCAAGATTTTCGTAGTTTCCGAAGTATAATCCATCCCGTCTGGCTACAAGACCGGCCCAGCATTCAGGTGTCACAACGTCCATCTTGCTACTTCATGTGTTTAAGCAGGACCAACACACCCGTGTGGGCCTTCCACCCAGGGCTTGAGTTCTGCCTGCCGTTTCATTTCCACTGCTGTTACAATCTCTAATACTATGATAATAAAGACACTCTGCCACCTTTCATGCAATAAGCGTTAACAATTATTTACAAGGTGTATGTGACAATGTCAGTCTCCTTTAAATATTCATAAATACGATGTACAATCTATCAAATGATATCCAATTATGGTTGTAGTTCATGGCAAAGTATGTGGATGATTGATTCAAATGGCTCTGAGCACTATGGGACTTAACATCTGAGGTCATCAGTCCCCTAGAACTTAGAACTACTTAAACCTAATTAACCTAACGACATCACACACATCCATGCCCGCGGCAGGATTCGAACCTGCGTCCGTAGCGGTCGCGCGGTTCCAGACTGAAGCGCCTAGAACCGCTCAGCCCTACCGGCCAGCTGCATGTGGATGAGTGATTGTAAGGTGCGAAATTATAGCCACCTTACACAGTTGCAGATAACCTGAACCATCAAGTGCAACATCCTGGACAAAAACTGTTTCGTCCTATTTACTTTGAGTGGGGCATGCCCAAAGAAGGGGACCGCAAGAGTTTGGTCCGCTGCTGGACTGTAGGGTGGGTTGGCAGCAGTACACTGTGGGCCCTGCTAGGCGGCAGGTAGTGCATAGATCCAGTGACTGCTGACGGTGAGCACAGGGTGGTACTCAGTCCACCAGTCTGGTAAGTGATCTAGAGGCAATGTTTTCAACATTCCGACGAGGAGTGTGGAACACCGAAGTTAACTGGGTTTGAAGGGTCTGAGAGGCACCACAGTAGGGCCCTGCTACCCAGCAACCGATGGATGCCTAGCAGTTAGTGTTGCCAGCGAACATTCGTCGGCAGTCCCACTGTACCTGCAAGTAAACTAGCGGTAGTCTTAGGCCTGTATTGCACTATCAAATTTCTTTGTCAAAGATTTGATCAAAGATGTGATCAAATATTCCATCAAATATATTTGACAAAGATCTTTGACATAGCGCTAGAAGGGGTATTTCACTGTCATCAAGTTTTTCGTCAAAGTTCAAGATGGCTGACAACAACAACTTGTTATTAACGCAGTTGCATGTACCACAATTGCACTGTGTGCACTTGTGGAGGAGAAGCAGGGGGAAAAAAGGAAACATATCTGGGTGACGCCGCGGGTTTTACGACGACACGATAAAAGCAATCAACAAAACTTGTTACGTGAGCTTATAGTGGAGGACGTCAAGTCGTACATCAATTACTTAAGAATAGATGAGCATACATTTCTGTATGTGCTCAATGAAGTGTATCCTCATACCATAAAGCACAATATTCACATAAGAACTGCTACATCTGCAGAAGACAGGCTCACTGCAACACTCCGATTCCTTGCTACAGGAGAGGGTTAGGTTAGGTTAGGTTAGGTCAGGTCACGTCAAGTCAGGTCTCCAATATTCTTAATCTATTTTTGTATTCAGCATGCCTCACGTTGTAAAGCGCCTCATCAGCTTCATACATCTCTATTAATTTTGTAGTTGTTGGCACACACCAATTGTATTTACTGTCAGTGTTTATAAAAACACTACAGACAACAGAATGCTGCAGCGATGCTAGCGCTCCATGTTGTAACATATCACATTGCAGTGAACAGTAGACAAGCGACTTCTTTGATCAAATCTACAGCGAGGCCCTAGATTTGATCAAACATTGGACGACATTTGACAAAGTTCCCTATTACACCATCAAATATCTTTGACAAAAATATTGGACAAAGAAATTTGATAGTGTAATACCGGCCTTACCAGCATTCCGACGGTAAGCGTGGTCCTCTGGAGGTCCTTGGGATACGGGAGGTGCGGCGGCAGCACGCTGTTGTCCCTGGCGCCCGGCAGGCGGTAGAGGCGCGTCAGCGAGGGCGACCGCTCGACGTCAAGGGGGGCCCAGGCCCACCACACCAGCGACGCCGGGCTCAGCGGCAGCCGCAGCCGTCCCGGGAGCGAGCGCGGCGCCTCCCGGCTCCACACCAGGCTCCACAGCCCGCTGCCCACTTGCTCGCTCTGAAACATCGCCGCCCTTACTGCTCGCCCTTTCCTCGATAACCACTTATACCAGGGACTACCCCTACAAACCCGTTATGCACAAAGATTCTGCGATTCTTTGGAACCTAACTCATATCCTCAATTAAATATCCGTCCAATTACTCAATACCTAAACATGCATGGGCCATCGTTTATCACCATGAATACTGAAAGGTATGTGCTAAGGTCTGATCAGGGCAGATCCAGAAAATGAAGTCGATAGTTGCCAACTGGAAGGTGGAATGAATATAATATCTTTGAGTAGGAGAATCTTTGATGGTTAAGAGAGCCGGGCGCGCGCACTAAAAAACTCGGGAGTCGCAGCTGGTGCCCAGAGGAAACAGACGTGTGGTGACAGCTTTAAGGTAGGATTCGCACTACGCATTTTTTTGGTTGCACACAAAAATGTTGGAAATGGTAGTTACATCTGTTTTTTACAATATATATATATATATATATAGAGAGAGAGAGAGAGAGAGAGATATCAACATTGTGTTTAAATCTGACAGCCTGAATAATAATCCACATCCTTTGCTTGTATTGAATATGAAAATGATTAGTAAAGTAAAGTTACCCACCAATGAAAGAACGTAGAGAAAATAAGGCCTCTTTGCAATATAATGTGCAGTTCATGGTTTGAAATGGATTTTGGTATAACTAGAGTTATCAGAGCTAAGTTATTTCAGATAACTAATTTTATGCCATTGCACAACTGGCATTATTCAAGCCAAGATATAATTTCATTGAGTAAACATCAGGGCCAAAAGTTAATTTTTCAGTGCCATCTTAATGCCATGGTACAAACGGCATTATTCTCTTAGACTTGATTGCTGAGTCAAATACATGTTTAATTACTGGCAAACTGAAGCAGTGAACGAAACAAGTTCGCAGAGACAGTCAGATTGCTGTATAATAGTTTTGGAACAATTTATCTACGATACTTTCAATACCACATAGAACTTCCTGATTGCAAACACAGGCGTATAGTGGCCAAAAGTACCTTACATGCATTGACCACTTAACCTATAAATAAGAACATGCCCACCTATCCCCATAGAAAACAAGCCACCTCCTTAAAAAAAAATTTCAAAATGAAACCGCCAACAGAATACAACAGCTGTAACTTAACCACCTTACAAAAATTAGTGACTGTTCTCATCTGTTCCATAGACACACCACTCTATCCTGTCAACTCCCTACATCCTGCCTCCACCACTGGAGGATTAATCCGTCTTATCACGACTGTTGCTCAAACTATCACTCCTTTTTCGCGACCTGATATCCTCCAATAAATCACTCTGCCTACTTTTTCTGTACTTCAACTAAGTCCCACAGCTACAGCATCCAGAATCTCGTTTTCTCAAACTAAACACCTTTGCTTAGTCCCATTTACACCCTAAGATTCATAGAATCACCAGTCATACTGCAACAAATACCTGCCATAAAAGTTAGATCCTATTCCATTACATCTACCCTCGCAATTCTCACCTCTCAAATTCCTTTCTCCAGCTCGCTCACCTCCAGTACTAGCACGCCACTTGCATTCCCCTTCCACTTTACTCTTAATGATCTATCGATCTTATTCCATCTGTTTTTTTTTTTTTTTACTCAGACCTCCTAAAGCCAAATATAATGTTTAAGCCAACCTACAAAACTATCAACGTCTTCTAGCTCAACACCAACGCCACAACACTCGCTGTGCAAACCATCACCACCACATGAGTATCAGCTATTTCAATAATACCGTTTTTTTAACGCCCCCCCCCCCCCCAAAGTCAAAATTGGGGGGAAAAAACCAGCCATCGTAATACAGTGGTAAATCTACCATGAAAATTATCTCCAGTCTGCACAATTAATCTTGTTTTCTGCAATTTATAGCCAACTTGAAATAGTTAGACTTTATCTGTAATGGCTATTACATGAAACGATGTTATTGTATTAAGTAAAATAACCAGAAATGGACAAGACAACTAGTCCCTCTAGTAGCGATCTTCTTGTACAGGGTGGCCAAAATACCTCTGCCCTAGTAGTAGTTTTAGTAGCAGTAGCTTTATTCATCTGTAGATCTCTTTTTACAAGAATATAGGACGTGTCAAAGTTTTTACATATTTAGATCAATTTAAAATAAGCTAATTCGTAAACACATATATTTACAGACGTCTAGTTACAGACAATCATTAGATTTACTCCTGGTATACAATACTTTTTTACAAATAACTTATTAAATAATGTGATGCCACATTGTTCACTCATACCTCACTATCAGTCACTGCACACACTGTACACACATGGTTTCGAAACAACTCACTACACACACGCACACACACACACACACACACACACACACACACACACACACACACACACACACAGCTGGCCCAGGTGGCCGACCGGTTCTAGGCGCTTCAGTCTGGAACCGCGCGACCGCTACGGTTGCAGGTTCGAATCCTGCCTCGGGCATGAACTTGTGTGATGTCCTTAGGTTAGTTAGGTTTAAGTAGTTCTACACACACACACACTGATTTCTGGGCCATTTCCTTACCGCAACTTCCCATTTGCTATTCTGAAAAACTGAGTCAGAATCCCTCCATAATGAGTGACATGTTGAGCTCAGAAAGAGGAAGAGGTGTTAGTATTGTGCCATGCATAGTTTGGGGGTAAGTATACCTAGAAAGGAAAAAAAAAGAAAAAGAAACATAAAGCGTAGGTGGTATGTGGAATGTCGGCTATTTTGTAATAATAATTATTATTATTTATTTGTATAACATTTTTTATCAAACCGCTACTCTGTTTTAGCTAAGTAATCCTTCAATGTATGAAATGTATTGCATAACAGATCCTTTTTAGCTGCCTTTTTAAATAAGTGTATTTTTGCAATTCCTTTAATCTCTTTGGTAATTTAGTATACAGTTTTATTCCTTGGTAGAAATGGCTGTTTTGAGTTTTATGTTTATTTTTTCTTGGTAAATGTAAGTTGAGTCTACCTCTTGTTGCATGGTCTTTGACAGAGCTGTTTGTGCAGTAATTACCAATGTTATTTTTTATGTGCACAACTGACTGGTAAATGTATTCACATTCCGTGACAATGTAATCTAAATAGGAAAGAGATCATTCTAAAACTATTCTTAATGCGTCCAAACTTCAGTAAACATTACTGAGGTGAAAGAAAAGCAGCAGAAAAGCCCAGCAAAATCGTAACGCTGCTTAATCTTGCAAGCAGCAGTGAAACGATCGCAGTTTCAGAGCGTTATCAGAAAGGACCTGTATCTTTACTCAGTTTTTCTGTTGCAGGAGTTTAAATCTTCCAGATGGTGGCTTCTGACGAAGTTACGTCGAGACATTGGGATCGTCGGTTTTCCATTTCGTCGGATGAGGCTTGGTTCGCACTGTCTCGGTATGTGAACTCACAGAACACGCGACGCTGGACATCATAAATTGATCAGAACGTCTGTCAGACGTGGCACTATGTTCAGACTGGTTCAGACTATTTCTAGACCAGTTTTTTTAGTCAGCATGTATGCTTCATATCCGTCTTGGAGACAGAAAAAAATACTTTTAATGACAAGTAAGAAGATTATTTGCTATTCGAGCACTCTGTGAGATACAATGGCTGATGCTCAAGAACGTATACAACAGATATATGTGCAACACAATGTTTATGCAGATTTGATAACTGGATTACGGCGTTAGCTTCTACATCCACATCTAAATCTACATGGATACTCTGCAAATCACGTTTAAATGCCTGGAAAAGGGTTCATCGAACCACCTTCACAGTTCTCTATTATTCCAATTTCGTACAGCGCGCGGAAAGAATGAACACATATATCTTTCCGTACGAGCTCTGACTTCCCTTATTTTATCGTGGTGATCGTTCCTCCCTATGTAGGTCGGTGCCAACTAAATACACTCCTGGAAATGGAAAAAAGAACACGTTGACACCGGTGTGTCACACCCACCATACTTGCTCCGGACACTGCGAGAGGGCTGTACAAGCAATGATCACACGCACGGCACAGCGGACACACCAGGAACAGCGGTGTTGGCTGTCGAATGGCGCTAACTGCGCAGCATTTGTGCACCGCCGCCGTCAGTGTCAGCCAGTTTGCCGTGGCATACGGAGCTCCATCGCAGTCTTTAACACTGGTAGCATGCCGCGACAGCGTGGACGTGAACCGTATGTGCAGTTGACGGACTTTGAGCGAGGGCGTATAGTGGGCATGCGGGAGGCCGGGTGGACGTACCGCCGAATTGCTCAACACGTGGGGCGTGGGGTCTCCACAGTACATCGATGCTGTCGCCAGTTGTCGGCGGAAGGTGCACGTGCCCGTCGATCTGGGACCGGACCGCAGCGACGCACGGATGCACGCCAAGACCGTAGGATCCTACGCAGTGCCGTAGGGGACCGCACCGCCACTTCCCAGCAAATTAGGGACACTGTTGCTCCTGGGATATCGGCGAGGACCATTCGCAACCGTCTCCATGAAGCTGGGCTACGGTCCCGCACACCGTTAGGCCGTCTTCCGCTCACGCCCCAACATCGTGCAGCCCGCCTCCAGTGGTGTCGCGACAGGCGTGAATGGAGGGACGAATGGAGAAGTGTCGTCTTCAGCGATGAGAGTCGATTCTGCCTTGGTGCCAATGATAGTCGTATGCGTGTTTGGCGCCGTGCAGGTGAGCGCCACAATCAGGACTGCATACGACCGAGGCACACAGGGCCAACACCCGGCATCATGGTGTGGGGAGCGATCTCCTACACTGGCCGTACACCTCTGGTGATCGTCGAGGGGACACTGAATAGTGTACGGTACATCCAAACCGTCATCGAACCCATCGTTCTACCATTCCTAGACCGGCAAGGGAACTTGCTGTTCCAACAGGACAATGCACGTCCGCATGTATCCCGTGCCACCCAACGTGCTCTAGAAGGTGTAAGTCAACTACCCTAGCCAGCAAGATCTCCGGATCTGTCCCCCATTGAGCATGTTTGGGACTGGATGAAGCGTCGTCTCACGCGGTCTGCACGTCCAGCACGAACGCTGGTCCAACTGAGGCGGCAGGTGGAAATGGCATGGCAAGCCGTTCCACAGGACTACATCCAGCATCTCTACGATCATCTCCATGCGAGAATAGCAGCCTGCATTGCTGCGAAAGGTGGATATACACTGTACTAGTGCCGACATTGTGCATGCTCTGTTGCCTGTGTCTATGTGCCTGTGGTTCTGTCAGTGTGATCATGTGATGTACCTGACCCCAGGAATGTGTCAATAAAGTTTCCCCTTCCTGGGACAATGAATTCACGGTGTTCTTATTTCAATTTCCAGGAGTGTATTTTCGCATTCGGAGGAGAAAGTTGGCGATTGGAATTACGTGAGAAGATTCAGTCGCAAGGAAAACGCCTTTCTTTTAATGATGTCCAACCTAAATCCTTATCATTTCTGTGACACACTCTCCCATATTTCGCTATAATACAAAACGTGCTGCCCTTCTTTGAACTTTTTCGATGTACTCCGTCAGTCCCGTCTGGTAAAGATCCCACACCGCGCAGCAGTATTCTAAAAGAAGATGGATAAGCGTAGTGTAGGCAGTCTCCTTAGAGGGTCTGTTACATTTTCTAAGTGCCCTACCAATAAAACGCAGTCTTTGGTTAGCCTCACCCACAACATTTTCTATGTGTTCCTTCCAATTTAAGTTGTCCTAATTGTAATACCTAGGTATTTAGTTGAATTTACGGCTTTTAGATTAGACTGATTTATCGTGTAACCGAAGTTTAACGAATTCCTTTTAGCACTCATGTGGATGACCTCACGCTTTTCGTTATTTAGGGTCAACTGCCACTTTTCGCATCATTCAGATATCTTTCCTAAATAGTTTTGCGGTTTGTTTTGATCTTATGATGACTTTAGTAGTCGATAAACGACAGCGTCATCTGCAAACAACAGAAGACGGCTGCTCAGTTTGGCTCCCAAATCGTTTGTATAGATAAGGAACAGGAAAGGGCCCATAACACTACCTTGGGTAACGCCAGAAATCACTTCTGTTTTACTCGATGACTTTCCGTCAATTACTACGAACTGTGACCTCTCTGGCACGAAATCACAAATCCAGTCACATAACTGAGACGATATTCCATACGCACACAATTTCACTACAAACCGCTTGTGTGGTATAGTATCAAAAGCTTTCCGGAAGTCCAGAAATACGGAGGCGATCTGAAATACCTTGTCAATAGCACTCAACACTTCATGTGAATAAAGAGCTAGTTGTGTTTCACACGAACGATGTTTTCTAAACCCATGCTGACTGTGTGTCAATAGACCGTTTTTAAACGTCAAATAACTTTTGAAGGTCATATTCTCCTGTTCTCTGCACTTTATTAGTTTTGTCTACCATTAAAAAAATTCGCCCCTTCTGCACTGTGTGGGATATAATCCTAAATTTGAGGTACACATTCAGAACAGAGACCTTCCTGTCGACCTAATAAGTTCACAAGCATTACATTTTACATTGGGATCACTGAATTAGAACGTACGAAATATGGTTGTAAGACTGAAATACTAAAGGACTTTTCCACATCTTTCAGTTTATTTCGAAATCTACAGCAGAAGTTAACAGCAAGATATCGAATCGTTCCGTCTGAAATGTACTTAATAGCATAAAGTGAGAAAGTGCAGTGTAATGCTCTAATGTTTTCTCTCCTCTGTCCATGCATAAATTAATTACAGATATTGGTTTTTATCGCCATCGAGGGGAAAAAATACACATTTTAGCTACGAAAGTACCTGGTTGAGGAATAATTTGCCATCTAGGCAAGTGTAGTCCACGAAGAGGCCTGTCTTGTAGTAGTCGACAGGTATCATCCGGTTACTCGTATTGTGGCCGTAGTCCTTGTTCAGTTGTACCACCCATACGTTGTACGCACTCAGCAACTGCTTGGACAGACGTCTGGAGTCTGGAAACATTATAATGGTTTGTTCGAGAAATCTTTTCCATGTGAGTCATATGTAAGAAGTTAAGTAATCTGAAACACTATTTTCCTACTAATGTCAACACTATCCTCATATTACAACATGCAACAAATTACTGGATAATCATGGACATTTTAAGAGTTTGTAGCTTATACGTACACATACATCAGTTACTGTGTGCTATGTATGTACCAATATATTTTTTTTGTAATCATTAGATGTGCTACTAATGTAATATGCTGTGGCATCAATATATGTATACAAAATGTAAATAAAATTAAACAAAAAGTCGAGACATCTCTTTTGTTCCACTACTGCAGACGTACACATGCAGCGAGATACTAAAATGAACCGTTGTATGTTGACTGCAAGTGTAATTGTGAAAAAAAACATCAATTACAAACAAGCTGCGTCTAAATACGAATAGCTGCATTTAAGAGGTTTAATGAAAATCTCTTCTGTACGAAATCTTTATTGGTACGATATCCTCCAGCTCCCAAATTTGCAGGCGAACGTGGAGTTTTCATTAGATAATGATGAACTACTCACATAATCTCGTTACATACGACGAGTTAAAACAATGGAAATACATTCAACCTCATTGATTACAAAACTTTTATGTCATTTATTTTGGGTTTATTCACATGCAGCAGTCGACAGGTCGGTAAAGCCAGATCTTTCTGCCTTCATTTTCTTTCTATGCTCAAAATTTTTTCATTGTCTTAGACTATATTATAAATTTGTTTATCCTGCACAATAAAGAAGCATTTTCAGTGACCACTCATAGTTCACTATTGTAATTCTTAAGACGCTTTTTGAGTATATAACTCTCATCAACAGACACGGTTCTATGATTTCTGGTGCACACCTCTGCGTTTTTAGTGTCTTGTTTTGGAGATGAACATCACCAAAAGGTCGTGTTGACATTGCACTGACAAACACCTGAACTCAGAACTCGTACAATTCACCGTGCAACTGATCATGTGTATGTACGTGTCAAAATGTACTGAGAAACATTCTAAAACTACGTCTCGAGTAATCACTACTTATGATTTATTTATATTTTTTATCGCTATTGACAGCTACGTCCACTCGTAGCGATTACTCCTGAAAAACGTTATTCATATATGATGGATCTGAGAGTACGAATCGCCGTCGTGTTACAACCATATGGATTCATTTCCCAGCCGAGTGGCCACTCTGGTAATGTAAATAGAGCATCCAAATTCTCATCAGTATGCGTTGATAACACGAACCATATTTTATTACTGTGATACGAGGGATGCCCAGAAAGTAAGTTCCGATCGGTCGCTAAATGGAAACCACAGTGAAAATCAGAAACATTTTATTTGCAAGAGTTAGCTACACTTTCCAGATACTTCTCTACGTAGTCGCCGCTCCGACTTAGACATCCGTCAGAGCGTTATATCAAATTTCCAACACCATTGTCATAGATGGCAGCCGCCTGTGCTTTCCGATAATTCTTTACCCTGGTCTACAGCGCGTAGCCTGCACCCAAGTGTTGTCTTCGTCTCCAGAGTTTCATGTTAACAGAGGTGATATTCAGGACAAGCTAATTAGGGCTGTGTTGTGAGAGACTGAACACTTCCAACGAAAAGGCTGCAGGAGCGTCTTCACTGCCCCTGCAGAGTGCTGCTGAAAGTTGCTATGTAGAAGGAAGTGCGTGGCAGTTGTGTTAGGTGGGCTGCATTCATTAAGGCGAAGCCTCTCAGCGGGCCCTCCTACTTGGCGGGAGGCATCGTTGTTCTAGGCACCTTTACTCGCTCACAGTGCACTCACAACTGAAAAGAGCATCTTGATGCGATCGACAGTCATACTAGAGGCACTACCCAACACATCTGTGCAAAGCTTCATCGGGGTTTCACTGTAGTGTCCATTTCGCGACCGATCAGAACTTACTTTCTAGACAACCCTCATAAGTAAAACACGACAATGATGTGCTACTGCCGTGGATAACACAGTGACATAAGGAGTTTTGTATTATGGTGCATTTCTCCATTATCAAACAAATGTGTTATAGACGAAATATAGCTTGTTACTTTGTGAGTAATGCTCAGAATGGGGATACTTATCCTAGTCGGCCGTTACTGACTTGCTTCTGCTGGGCTCCAACCTTAGTTAAGAAACAGTATTGTCTGTAGTAGCATTGTAGAACAGTACTTAGTAATATGTAGCAGCAAGATTTCATTTCCGACTATATAAAATCATTAAACGATCATTACCTCTGTGCGTAGCCTCAGATTTCGTAAAAACAATGATGCACATTTGTTTTACAGTATATGCTGCAGTCCCCACCCCTCACCGAACGAAGTACTAAGTTACACTGCGCGTGTAGTACACTAGCAGTGTCATATTGAGGATCTTTCCGTCTCAGAAACCTACCAACAGTGCGAAGTGTATTGTCTTTCAGTTTAAACAACGGACAGAACATAAAGGAAGCCCTGCACATTTTCCTCATATGAATTTACTTGGACTTGTGAAATAAAATGCCTGACCACTCAACCGGGTCGTAGTGAAATTTAATGTCAGACAAAACTAATAAAGTGCAGGGAACAGGAGAATATGACCTTCAAAAGTTATTTGACATTTAAAAACGGTCTATTGACACACAGTCAGCATGAGTTTAGAAAACATCGTTCCTGTGAAACACAACTAGCTCTTTATTCACATGAAGTGTTGAGTGCTATTGACAAGGTATTTCAGATCGCCTCCGTATTTCTGGACTTCCGGAAAGCTTTTGACACTGTACCACACAAGCGGTTTGTAGTGAAATTGTGTGCGTATGGAATATCGTCTCAGTTATGTGCCTGGAGTTGTGATTCCCTGTCAGAGAGGTCACAGTTCGTAGTAATAGACGGAAAGTAATCGATTAAAACAGAAGTGACTTCTGGGGATCCCCAAGGTAGTGTTATAGGCCCTTTCCTGTTCCTTATCTATACAAACGATTTAGGATACAATCTGAGCATCCGTCTTCTTTTGTTTGCAGATGACGCTGTCGTTTATCGACTAATAAAGTCATCAGAAGATCAAAACAAACTCCAAAACGATTTAGAAAAAATAGCTGAATGGTGCGAAAAGAGTCAGTTGACCCTGAATAACGAAAAGTGTGAGGTCATCCATATGACTGCTAAAAGTAACTCGTTAAACTTCGGTTACACGATAAATCAGTCTAATGTAAAAGCCGTAAATTCAACTAAATACCTAGGTATTACAATTACGAACAACTTAAATTAGAAGGAACACATAGAAAATGTTGTGGGAAAGGCTAATCAAAGACTTCGTTTTATTGGAAGGACACTTAGAAAATGTAACTGACCTACTAAGGAGACTGCCTACACTACGCTTGTCCGCCCTCTTTTAGAATACTGCTGCTCGGTGTGGGATCCTTACCAGATAGGACTGACGGAGTACATCGAGAAAGTTCAAAGAAAGGCAGCACGTTTTGTATTATCGCCAAACATGGGAGTGAGTGTCACAGATATGTTACAGGATTTGGGCTGGAAATCGTTAAAAGAAAGGCATTTTTCGCTGCGACGGAATCTTCTCACGAAATTCCAATCACCAATTTTCTGCTGCGAATGCGAAAATATTTTGTTGACACCGACCTACATAGGGAGGAACGATCACCACGATAAAATAAGGGAAATCAGAGCTCGTACTGAAAGATATAGGTGTTCATTCTTTCCGCACGCTATACGAGATTGGATTGATAGAAAATTGTGAGGGCGGTTAGATGTACTCTCTGCCAGGCACTTAAATGTGATATGCAGAGTGCCCATGTAGATGTAGATGTAGACGTAGATGAAATAAGTTACTCGCCGAGATGGGGATCACGAAACAAAATGAAACTTCACTGGTTGAGAGGGTATGTGATAGTATTTCAGTGATTACAAAATCGACCCAAATTTACGAAGAACACGGCAGTATTAGCTCCGTTATTAGTATGACGCTACACCGCGTCTGCCCTGGGTACATGTACTAATTCAGTTGTGTAGTGTCATCACAGCGTCGTATCCTCTCCTAGGCAAAATGGTAATGACCTCTTTCAGTCAGCTCCACATGCCATATTTAGCAGAACAATATCCGATTACACATGGTGGAATTGTTCAGATCTTTGAAAAATGATGGATATCGTTGCTTTCCTGGCCTCCCCGCTCGCATGACATCGTATCAGTAGAAAATGGCAGGAATGTGGCACATTAATCACCACGGTCCTCCAGCAACTACGTGGAGGAAGATTCCCTACAAACATTTTCAGGCACTCTGTGATTTCATGCCACGGCCTTTACAAGCTCCTATTGTATAGCCGGCCGGTGTAGCCGAGCGGTTCAAGGCGCTTCAGTATGGCACCGCGCGACCGCTACGGTCGCAGGTTCGAATCCTACCTCCGCCATGGATGTAGGTGATGTTCTAGAGGAATGATGACCTCAGATGTTAAGTCCCGTAGTGCTCAGAGTCATTTGAACCATTTGAACAATTGCACTTCACGACAGCACATCACTTCGTTAATGAGGAACATGTTTGTGTATGTATTAACGGATACAATTCGATGACCTCAATTCACTGGAGAACAAAAGAACTGACGAGAGTTACGTTACTCCCGACGATGACAGTACAAGTGCATAAAACATTGTATAACACACTGGCGTGCAAGACTTAAGGACGAAAGTAACTTTCGCGTGAAGCGTCACTGTCTAGTAATACAACTCGATGAAATGAGAACCATACATAGAAAGAACTGCTACAGTATAGTGCAGACGTTATCTAAATAAGACACGCAATTAGACGAACAGATATGACATTTTTATTCAAAGACAATAATTATTGTATGTATAATATTGTGTTTGATAATTTTGAATAAATGATTGCTTTTACCAATTTTTTTGTGTTTGAAATTGCAAAAAAACCTTATATGGTAGAAAAAATGGACATCACTTCTGAAATCAGCTCATTCTAAAACATATAATTCAGTAAAAATATCTCATGCAGCTGACAAAAAAAAAAAAAAAATTGCCGACCTGTGTAACTACATTGAAGTCACCGCAATTCATGAGGGTCCCCCGGGCATTGCAAAAGGCGGAACATGGTTTTAATTGGTGTGTGGTCAAGACAGACTGCAATGTGCTTCCATGCTAGCCACAATATTGGTAAGGGGTTCTTGTGGTACGGTGCTCAATTGCTTCGCAAGCGTTGTTGACAAATGCTGGAGGGTTGTTAGTACACGTGGACGTGATGGAATACTTTTCCCTAATGCATTCCACATGTGCTCGATGGAATTTGAGTGGGGTGAAAGGGCAGATCAGTCCTTTCACCGAATATCCTCTCGTTCCAAGAGCTCCTCCAATTGGCCTATTCGATGCGGTCATGCATTGTCATCCACAAAAATGAAGTCAATGCCGAATGCACCAGTGAAAAGACGCGCGTGAGGAAGGAGTACTGCATCACAGTAACGTTGAGCGGTGAGTGTACGAGGTGCGTTTGAAAAGTCGGTGCAAACTAAAAACTACTTACGTATTTGGGGTAAACCTTTTTTATTTTTCGACATAGTCTCGGTTAAATGATGATGGCGTCCTCTTAGGTAAAAAATTCCGCAGGTAAAATAGTCCCCCATTCGGATCTCCAGGGCGGGGACTACTCAAGAGGATGTCGTTATCAGGAGAAAGAAAACTGGTTTTCTACGGATCGGACCGTGGAATGTCAGATTACTTAGTCGAGCAGGTAGGTTAGAAAATTTAAAAAGGTAAATGGATAGGTGAAAGTTAGATAGAGTGGGAATTAGTGAAGTTCGGTGGCAGGAGGAACAAGACTTTTGGTCAGGTGAATACAGGGTTATAAATACAAAATCAAATAGTGGTAATGCAGGAGAAGGTTAAATAATGAATAAAAAAATAGGAGTGCGGGTAAGCTACTACAAACAGCATAGTAAACGCATTATTGTGGGCAAGATAGACACGAAGCCCATGCCTACTACAGTAGTACAGGTTTATATCTCAACTATCTCTGCAGATGATGAAGAAATTGATGAAATGTATGATGAGATAAAAGAAATTATTCAGACAGTGAAGGGAGACGAAAATTTAATAGTCATGGGTGACTGGAATTCGAGAGTAGGAAAAGGGAGAGAAGGAAACATAGTAGGTGAATATGCATTGGGGGTAAGAAATGAAAGAGGAAGCCGTCTGGTAGAATTTTGCATAGAGCATAACTTAATCATAGCTAACACTTGTTTCAAGAATCATAAAAGAAGGTTGTATACGAGGATGAATCCTGGAGATACTAGAAGGTATCACATAGATTATGTAATGGTAAGACAGAGATTTAGGAACCAGATTTTAAATTGTAAGACATTTCCAGGGGCAGATGTGGTCTCAGACCACAATCTATTGGTTATGAACTGTAGATTAAAACCGAAGAAACCGTAAAAAGGTGGGAATTTAAGGAGATGGGACCTGGATAAACTGGCTAAACCAGAGGTTGTACAGAGTTTCAGGGAGAGCATAAGGGAACAATTGACAGGAATGGGGGAAAGAAATTCAGTAGAAGAAGAATGGGTAGCTCTGAGGGATGAAGTAGTGAAGGCAGCAGGGGATCAAGTAGGTAAAAAGACGAGGGCTAGTAGAAATCCTTGGGTAACAGAAGAAATATTGAAATTAATTGCTGAAAGGAGAAAATATAAAAATGCAGTAAACGAAGCAGGCAAAAAGGAATACAAACGTCACAAAAATGAGATCGACAGGAAGTGCAAAACGGCTAAGCTAGGATGGCTAGAGGACAAATGTAAGGATGTAGAGGCTTATTTCACTACGGGTAAGATAGATACTGCCTATAGGAAAATTAAAGAGACCTTCGGAGAAAATAGAGCCACTTGTACGAATATCAAGAGCTCAGATGGAAACCCAGTTCTAAGCAAAGAAGGGAAAGTAGAAAGGGGGAAGGAGTATATAGAGGGTCTATACAAGGTCGATGTACTTGAGGACAATATTATGGAAATGGAAGAGGATGTAGGTGAAGATGAAATTGGAGATACGATACTGCGTTAAGAGCTTGACAGAGCACTGATACAGCTAAGTCAAAGTAAGGCGCTGGGAGTAAACAACATTCCATTAGAACAACTGACGGCCTTGGGAGAGCCAATCCTAATAAAACTCTACCATCTGGTGAGCAGGATGTATGAGACAGGCGAAATACCCTCAGACTTCAAGAAGAATATAATAATTCCAATCCCAAAGAAAGCAGGTGTTGACAGATGTGAAAATTACCGAACTATCAGTTTAACAAGTCATAGCTGTAAAATACTAACGCGAATTCTTTACAGAGGAATGGAAAAATTGGTAAAAGCCGACCTCGGGGAAGATTAGTTTAGATTCCGTAGAAATGTTGGAACACGTGAGGCAATAGTGACCTTACGACTTATCTTAGAAGAAAGATTAAGGAAAGGCAGACCTACGTTTCTAGCATTTGTAGACTTAGAGAAAGCTTTTGACAATACTCTCTTTCAAATTCTGAAGGTGGCAGGGGTAAAATACAGGGAGCGAAAGGCTATTTACAATTTGTACAGAAACCAGATGGCAGTTATAATAGTCGAGGGACATGAAAGGGAATCAGTGGTTGGGAAGGGAGTGAGACATGGTTGTAGTCTCTCCCCGATGTTATTCAATCTGTATATTGAGCAATCAACAAAGGAATTAAAAGAAAAATTCGGAGTAGGTATTAAAATCCATGGAGAATAAATAAAAACTTTGAAGTTTGCCGATAACATTGTAATTCTGTCAGAGACAGCAAAAGACTTGCAAGAGCAGCTGAACGGAATGGACAGTGTCTTGAAAGGGGGATATAAGGTGAACATCAACAAAAGCAAAACGAGAATAAATGAATGTAGTCGAATTAAGTCGGGTGATGCTGAGGGAATTAGATTAGGGATTGAGACACTTAAAGTAGTAAAGGAGTTTTGCTATTTTGGGAGAAAAATAACTGATGATGGTCGAAGCATAGAGGATATAAAATGTAGATTGGCAATGGGAAGAAAGGCGTTTCTGAAGAAGAGAAATTTGTTAACATCGAGTATAGATTGACTTGACTAGAAGAAGGGATCGGTTGGTAGGACATGTTCTGAGGCATCAAGGGATCACCAATTTAGTATTGGAGGGCAGCGTGGAGGTTAAAAATCGTAGAGGGAGACCAAGAGATGAATACACTAAGCAGATTCAGAAGGATGTAGGTTGCAGTAGATACTGGGAAGAAGAAGCTTGCACAGGATAGACTAGCATGCAGAGCTGCATCAAACCAGTCTCAGGACTGAAGACCACAACAACATATCTTTTCAAATTAAGGTGTTTAGTGAAATCCCTCACACACGTGTAATTTTATACACATTCGACTTTTCGAAAGTAGACAGTTAGTACCAGATTTGGCATTCGATGTTTTAAACTTGAAACAGCATGGTGATTACCTAAACCATACAGGATTACACATACACGCGCTGTACTGATTACGGACTTATGGATCAAAGGTGATTGTACAATAGAGAGACTGACTTAGGAGCTGCAAGTATGATTTCCAGCGTGATTTTCACAGAAACAGTTACTTCTCGTATACGTTATCGTTATACAAGAATAAAAGAAACAGATAAGTTAAGGGTTCTTGTCAAATCACCGTGCAGATAGTAGTCACTGTACAGTGAGCACATCGACGCTAAATTTCGGTGTGATTTTGGTTGACACTACGCACTTGTCTGACGATGGCCTAACAAGTTGAAAATCGTTTCGTAATAAATGAATACTAGTGGAGGAAAAGCAGTTTATGCGATTCTTACCCTTAACTAAAACAATTTATTGATGCAAAAACGCGTTACATGGGACTCCCTCTGTAAGTTGCGAATAGTTTAACATGCAGCATGCGTGGTTCGCTGTCACACATTGAAAGCTACAGAGATTGTGGAGAAATTGTATCTCAAGCTGAAACGAGTAAAGGCCAGGCTCTTGAATAATATGTACCTAACACAATGGTTAAATGTTGTAGAGATTCTCGTGATAAACCAACATCAGGCAGCTGCTTAAGAAACACTGTTTGCTGCACAATAGGTACAAAACAAAATATAGCTCCAAAGACACGCAGATGTTAAATGAAGTGCGCTCTGCTACCACAAGAGCAATGCGCGAAGCTTTCAATAAGTACCGCATCAAAATAATGTCACGGGACCTGCCCCGAAGATCCAAGAAATTTTGTATATTAAGTCAGTCAGTGATATAGAAATCAGTATCCATACACTTGTGACTAGACAGAAACCGAATTAGAAAACGGCAAAACTAAAGCCAGAATGTTGAATTCTGTCTCCACACGTTGCTTCACAAGTGAAAATCGAGAAATATTGCCACCTTTCAACAGCTATACCACAGCCAAGATGAGTGGCATTGATCTGTGAGAGAAATGGCTCTAATCTTGACGATAATTTTCCGTAGAAACTTTGAGAAGAGAAAAGTTCCTTGTGTCTGGAAAAGAACACACATCCCACTCATCTACAAAAAGGGAAAGTAGATATCATCCAGTGAGCTGTCGTTCAGAATCACTCACATCTGTTTGTAGCAGAATCCTAGAATATGATTATCTACCTGTAACAAAATAACTTCATCCATGGTAATCTGCATGGGTCCCGGTAACATTAATGATTCGAAACTCAACTCACGCTTTTTACACATGGTATCATCAGTTTGACGGATATAGGAAGTCAGGTTGACTCCGTGTTTCTAAAACTGCCAAAAGTTTTTGATTCAGCATTATATCCACAACTTTAAAGGAAAATTCGTTCAAATGGGATATCTTACCAGGTTTGCAACTGTACTGAAAATTTCCTTACAGGCAAGATGTAGCCTAGTATCATGGATGGAGTGTCATCTACAGACATTGAAATAATATATGATGTGCCCTTGGAGAGTGCAATATGATGTCGTTGTTGACGTAATATATTAATGACGTAGTGGACAGTATTACTTACAATTTCAGACTTTTTGAAGATGATACAGATACCTATGACGAAATACAATCTCGTAATAATATCCGTAATATCCCATGAGTTCTCATCAAAATATCAGCCTGGTGCAAAGATTCGAAACTAACCCATAAGATACACAAATGCAATTTTTTGCACTTTATAAAATGTACAAGTTTAGTATCCTTTAACTACGGGATATGTAACAACGAGGGACAGCCATGTCGTACGAACATCTGGGAGTAACAATTTATAGGCATGAAATGTATCACCGCGTAGATTCATTTGCAGACGAAGTAAATGGGAGGCTGCTATTCACTGGTGGGATACTACGGAAAAGCGTTTTCTCCACAAAATTTATTTCATACAAAACACTTGCAACCACCCTTATTTGAATATTATTCAACTATATGCGATCACGACGAGAAGGGCTAACAGGGCATAGAACGTATACAAGAATGGCGGCGCGATTAGTCACAGCCTAGTTCGACTTAATAAATTTATTCAGCCACATGCTATCAATACGTAAAGAGATAATGCACTTAAAACTGGGCAGATGGCAGCTTGCACGGGAGCGAGTAGGCAGTTACTCGGTTCGGGAAGAAATTTTAATATATTTATTTATTTATTTATGCATTTATTTTACCTGGCAAGATTAGGGCCTTCAGGCCCTCTCTTACACCTAACCAGGCATACTCAGATTGAACGAGTTACAGTTTCTACTTAACATTAAGGACATATAGCCTATTATTCAGTATTGATGTTAAAGAAAAAAATAGATATTATAACAGTAGTACAATGATAATTATAACAATAAAAAATAATTATAACAATAATAATAATAATAATAGTAATAATAATAATAGTAATAATAATAATGACTATGTATATGAAAGTAAACATACTTTTCTTTTCTGAATGTCAGTCACATTGTTAGTTGGGAATTTTCTCGTTATGTTCTTGCAGCTTGTGAGTTATTCTCATCGAGCAGAGACATAAGACGATAGAATGGGGTGAAAGAGATATATAAGAGGTAGATAGGTTAGAGGAAGAGAAATAGAACGGTAAAATTCGAAGTTGTGATGGAGAGGAGAAAGAAAGAGATGGGAGGGGCACAAGAATGGTGGCTATACCGTCCCTAATATGTATGTTTTGAGTTCCCTCTTGAATGTTGAGTAGTTCTGGATAAGACGCAGATCACAGGGGAGCGCGTTCCATAGTCGTATGGCTGAGATGGAGAATGACACGGAGAAAGATTTTGTGTTATGTATAGGTACAGCCAAGATGATAGACGTATCCGATCTGGTGTTGCGATTGTGGAATGATGATAGGTGTTTAATGTGAGAGGATAAGTATTGGGGGCACCAGTGGCTAAGAAATCGATGAAGTAAGCACATCGTGTGGAGATCGCGTGCCGTATGTGGGCGTATCCAACCTAGCTGGGAGTATGAAGGACTGATATGATCATAGAACCGAATATTGCACACGTATCTAACGCAAGCATTCATCACTAGCTCGAGGCATCTAGAATTTTCACTATTTGTGCCGTGTTGAACTACATCGCAGTAGTAAAGATTAGGCAAGACTAGTGTTTGGACTAATTTTTGTTTAACATGGGTTGGAAATATTTTTCTAAATTTTTGAATTGCATGTAGGGAGGAGAGCGATTTCCGGCAAGCTGTGACTGTTTGTTCTTCCCAGTTTAGGTGTTCATCCAAGATTATTCCAAGGTCTTTTACTGTTTTTTGGTATGGTAGTTGGGTACCATTGAGGAGTATTTTAGGGACTGTTTCGCGAAAGTACCGGCTGATTAACTTTGGATGAGATATAAGTATGACCTGGGATTTCTTGGGGTTTAGTTTCAGACCTAGGTTCTGTGCCCATTGAGAAACAGAGCAAAGATCTACGTTCATACTCGCTACTGCGCCAGCAATGTTCTTGGGGCTTGCACTTATGTACAGTTGGATGTCGTCGGCATAAAGATGGTAGTTGCAGGAGTGAATCACTGAAGAAATATCATTAATGTACAGTGAGAAGAGTAGTGGGCCAAGGACGGAGCCTTGGGGAACTCCAGAGCGCACGCTTTTCCATGATGACTTTTCCGACCCACAAATGACTTGTTGACTTCTGTTTTTGAGGTAGCTGTCGAACCATTGTATTGCGCTGTTTGAGAAATTCAGCTGTTTCATTTTAATTAGTAATATATCGAAGTCAACTGTGTCAAAAGCCTTGCTAAAGTCAAGCAGTGTTAGGATGGTTGGTTCACGTCTGTCAATAGCATGTTTAATGTCATCAGTTACTTTGATTAATGCGGTTGCTGTACTATGGTGCTTTCGAAAGCCTGACTGATATTCGTCATGGATGTTATGAGTTTTGAGGTAATCCGTCAGTTGTTCATGGACGATGTGCTCTAGGGCTTTAGAAATTGCAGGTAGTATGCTGATAGGCCTGTAGTCACCTGGCGACTTAGGGTTGTCAGTCTTGGGTATAGGCTTAATTAAACCTTGCTTCCACTCAGTAGGATATGTACTACTGACAAGAGACAGGTTGAAAATGTCTGTGATAACTCGAATAATAGTGTCTACGACGTTCTTAATCATGCCAATGCTCACTCCATCATTTCCTACTGCCTCGGAAGAGATTCTCACAATTGCCTTGTGTACTGTGCCGGTAGTGACATGTTTTAGGAAAAACTTGTCTCTCGAGAGATTGATATCTTAGGGCTGGTAATTTGTCACTGCGTGGCAGTTTGCAGCTGTTGAGAAGAAATCGTTTAATTCTTCTGCAGACGCTTGATAAACAGCGTCAGATCTTCGCTTCCCTATACCGAAACTGCGCAGCTTTTCCCACAGTGCAGCAGGTTTTGATATGCCGCATACGACAGAGCGGGCATGTCTGATTTTGGCATTCCTCAAACTTTGCTTGGTTCTGTTTCGGAGTTTCCTATAAGCTTCGTACGCCTCGGGAGTTGGGTTACGCTTGAAGGCCCTATGTGCAGCATCACGTTTATTCATTAACTGACGTAATGCAGTCATTAACTGACGTAATGCAGTGGTGAGCCACGGAGCGGGAGCTCTCTTTACCTTAACAGTGCGTTGAGGAGCATGTTTATCATACAGTGCAATAATTTTGCGACATAATTGCCGAATTTTTTCGTCTAAAGTCGGTTCATCGCTTATATCATGCCAAGGGATGTCTGAGCAATCCTTTTGAAGAGCGTCATGGTTAACATTTTTTAAGTTTCTGTAGGTTACCAGGTGAGATTTTTCTTTGGTAGTATGCATTGAGTAATTTAAAAATATCACGTCATGAGCAGAGAGTCCCGGAGCGGATGTCTGATTGGCGCGGATTATTTTATCTGGTCGCTTTGTTGCTATTATATCTATGATTGTGTGGCTGTGTGGCGTGTGATAAGTTGGGTCCAGCGGTGTTAAACTCATATCATTGGAGTGGAACAGTCGCCTTAGTTTTTCGGCAGAGGGAGATTTTAACTGTAAGTCGATGTTTGTGTCGCCCATAATGATTATGTGTTCATACTGTGTCACGAGTGAGGACAGGGCAGACTGAAAGGAGGACATGGCACCGACGTTTGGAGGTTTATAGATTACTCCAATCAGCAGTTTCTGATTTTATGTATTTATTTCGAAAAACAAGAACTCTGCTTCTCCTTCGCCCTTTGCATCCGATGTGCATAGCACAGTAGGTGTCAGATCAGAGCGAACATAGGCACCCACACCACCCCCGCGTCGTGTTTCACGATCTGCCCTTAGGAGAGAGTAACCAGCGATTCGGATAGCGTCGGAAGAAATGTTTGGTTTCAACCAAGTTTCAGAGACGAGGATAATGTGGAACAGCGATTGGCAGAACAGGTCACAGAACTCGTCGAAGTGAGCCGTTAGCGACTGCGCGTTCGCGTGGGCCACAAAGAGCCCGCCGCCGGAACCGGTCCGTCCCATTGTGGCCGCCTGTAGGACCGAGAGCGCTCCGTTTACCTGCTGGCCGGAAGAGGGACAAAAGCTGGATTTCGCGGGGGAAGACATGTTTACAGGTGTCCAAGGTCGTGACTGACTCAAGCGTCTGTGGACTAAAGGTGAAAAACACGCTGGAAGTATCGAAGAAGGGAGTGAAAAGAAAGATGGAAAGTGGCAGTAGTAGTTACGAAAAAGATAGTAGTAGTAGTAGTGGTAGTGGCGAAGATGAAAATAACAGATATAGAAAGGCGGTTGTAAGGAGATTCCTGTTATTGGAGAATGTTAATTCCCATTTGACTGACAATATGAATATACATGAGCACTTATAATAGACAAATAAAGAAACAATATTTTTGTGAAATAATTGACTGATTTTAAATAGAGTACTTATGGTACTTATAGAAATAACGGAGCAGTATTTAAGCTAAAAAAATGAAAAGAAAGAATAAAAAAAATTAACTTATATTAGACAGATTACAATATGAGACTTTGTGTCTCGCGAGATTTCGCTCAGTCTTTCAGTTCGAACATGTTTGTCACCGTTTTCCTCCCTCCTTCCGTCTTGATTACGATCCTGCCATCCTGGGTCCATACATTTTGAAGGCCAAACTGTGTGATCGCAGCGTTCAAAACTTTTAGTCTTTCGCGCGTCAGATCTTCCCTCAGGGTAACCCCACTCTTGGCGAGTTTTCTTTTCTGAGCAAACACTTCAGCTCTTTTCCGGTAAGACACAAATTTAATTATTATGGGCCTGGGTTTCATGGCACCTGGTATCCTGCAATATAAAATATCTGTTCCCTCATACTTCACCAAGAAATTAAAATATCATGTTCAAAGGAAGAAAACTATATGAAATGATTAGGCGAAACGGAGAGGTAGAAATTATTTTGTGTTACAAGCAATCCTACACGGACATAAGGTGAATGATTAAAAAATTTAAAGAGCCTCAGTTTAAAAACCTCAGATATTACATATATAATAGCTATTAGAGAAACTCGAAGATCAGTTGAAAAATGTGAGGATTTCGTTACTAAAGAAAACAGACAAATAATAAGTAATAACATTCAGATAGCCAACATATTTACTTACTACCTCTTAAAGTCGCTCATAAGATTGGCGTGGGCAGCTCAAGAAATAAAGAAATATACATACAATAAGTAAATCTAGTACCACATACATATAGCATGGTAATTGTTCCATGCTCTGCTAAGGAAATTAAAATTGTTATTAATATCCTCAAAATGAAAAACTCTCATAATTTATAATATTTCATGTAAGTTAGTGAAATACTGTTCTTACATATACACAATAAATTCAGTCATATATGCCATATATTACTATAAGAGGGTATCTTTCCAGGCAGACTGAAATATACTATTGCCAGACCTCTTTATAAGAAAGGTAGTAACACGGACATTAATGACTACCGTTCAGTTTTATCGCTTACTTCCCTCTGAAGATACAGAAAAATCTTATGTGCCCAAGAACCATAACGCGCATATACCTAAATAAGATACTCTCTCAGTCTCAGTTTGGATTTCAAAAAGGCCTTATCTTATAATATGCCGTTTTAATCAAGTATGTAGGAATTGGGTAACGAACACGATGTTCATGATGTGTAATGACTGTCAACGTTACCGATTCACGTACACAATATTTATTTATGCATATTATACAGACAAATACAACTTCAACAGTTGGCGTCTCAGAACACACTGCCCAAAGTCCAAAGATACTGTTTTTGCAGCGATATTCTTGAGGACGGAAGTCCATAGAGCTTGTGCCGCCCCCCCCCCCCCCCTCCAAGTATTTCAATCCAGCCCAACTAAGTTGCTCCAACACTTGGAAATGTAGTAACATGTCTTGAAAATATCGACTGCGAATTGTCTGTCACTGAACTTGGATAAATGTGCTATATGCCGTTGTGTACTGCACAAGAGCTGGCCACATCATTAGGAGTAATAAATGTGCTTAAATCAATACAGAAAACAGAATATCTATATTCGTAGTTATTCATATTGCTTAGAACCTGAGCTGGAAGCCGCATGTTACAAATCTCCTTAATGCACATTTTTCAATTTGGATAAAGTTTCTGGACATGAAAATTTTTAATTGCTTTTCGTTTTTTATTCGCCGTGGCTGATGGCGACATATTCTGGGGTAACATTTCATTTAGGAGGAAAGTAATTGTTGCACAGGAAGATATAATATGGATACCGAGTGGTATTTTTATTTTATTTTATTAGGTTTCAGGCAGAGCCCATTTCAGCAAATGCAGCTATTTCACACAGTGATTCAAACGAGACATTGGTCTGACTTCATTGCACAATTAAACGCGGTAAGTAGTCACAAGTACATTAGCCTGACTGCACCATTACAATAATAGCCACAACATTTTAGCGTAAAATCCAGTTTTATATATACATAAAGAAACGTAAGAAAAATCTTCAAATTTTAAAGTTTCCTTTTGCAGAGACGGATGAAATGCCAAATACGTCTGGAGCTCTTCATAATCAATTATATCCGCGCTAGGGTAATAGGACAAACTGACATCAGCTTCAAGATAATTTTACTCCCTTATTAAGTTTTTGTCAGCAAATAATTCTAATTTGAAAACGGCAATGGCAACGGTATTTATCTATTAATTTATATTTAAGAATATAATGCTAGAAGGAGAAAAGGCGTACACTATCCATCACTCGGCATTTGTATGATATAGAATGGAGTGAGTTGTACAGCCATAAAAATATTTTACTACTTACCCAATAATATAAATCAACTAGATCGTAAAAGTAACTACAAACACAAACTGTAATCACATCCGCTTGGCAACTCCTACTCCAAAGAAGAATTTCTGAATCTGTAATAATGTAATATAGTGTGAGAGACTGAACATAGTTAAGCATAAATAGCTTTATGCAAAAAAAGATAGTTTAATAAATTAATGCAGAGGCTCAGGATGTTGCTACTTCTTTACTGAAAAATTGTTTTGTAATTGTATACTCACTCGTTCACTGTTATGACCATAGAGCATTCAAACAATTAATAATGAGTGGCAGAGTGTGAGTGTAAATGGTTTGGCGAATTAGTTACTATAGCTAGTTAATATAACACAAACCATAAAGAGAGGGTTAAGGGAGGCGGGTGCTGTCAGTTAATCAGTTATTCCGAGACACGTTCTTTGGACCTGATGGTGTATGGCAGAAGTAAATCTTACGAGGCAAATAGAAATACAAAGGAATTCTGGGCCAGATTCATAATACTGTTTAATTTGAGAGTGAAGCACTGTTGCCAGTAGATAAGCAGAACGATTTCTATACATGTTTGCTCTGCAATGCTCACTTAAATGCCATGCAGTTGGTGCAAAACACCACAAGCAAACTGTATCCATCCCGTTACACATTCGAATGTGGCATGGGAAAAATGAACACCGAAATCTTTTCGTACGAGCTGTAATGTCCCTTATTTTATCACGATGGGGATTCTTATGATTGGGAGGCAACAAAATATTTCGGCATTCGGAGGATAGTATTTCGTGAACATCTTCTGCGGCAATCAAAAACGCCTTTGTTTTATTGGTCTCCATCCCATCTCATTCATTGTATCCATGACACTCTCTTCCATGTATCGTGATAAACAAAAGAACTCCCTTCTTTAGATTTTGAAATGGTTCAAACGGCTCTGAGCACTATGCGACTTAACATCTGAGGTCATCAGTTCCCTAGACTTAGAACTACTTTAACCTAACTAACCTAAGGACATCACACATGTCCATGCTCGAGGAAGGGTTCGAACCTGCGACCGTAGCAACAGCGCGGTTCCGGACTGAAGCGCCTAGAACCGCTCGGCCACAACGGCAGACTTTGTATTTTCTCAGGGTCTTCAGTTAGTCCGGTCTGGCAAGGATCCCATACCGCACAACACCACTACACTACTACGCAAGAGGACGGTCAGGCGTAGTGTAATCATTTTATTTGGTGGATTCGTTGCACCTTCTAAGTAGGTAAAACGCAGTCTTTAATTCCCCTTCCCTGTGACGTTTTTCCGTATAACCGTTCCAGCTTAAGATGTTCCTACTGTAATACCTAGATATTTATTTGAATCGATGACCTCTAAATTTGTGTAATTTATCATGTAATACAAATTTAATGAAATTATTTTAGTACTCAAATGACCTGTTCATATAACGTAACGTATAGCGCGCTAGCTTGCGAGACACGGTGATCCAGACCCGGAGCCAGCTCATTATCGACTGTAGTTAAATCCAAACCTTCCTTCTTTCTTTCTTTAGAATTGGAGAGAAGAAGAGAGGAGAGATATGAAAACGGCACAACGAGTACTTTTCACCTCAAGCCGTAGGCTGGTTTTTGCAATATAAATTTACAAACAAATGAAAACAATTGGACTAGATAAGGTATAGCCAAAACTGCCCTGTGCGTAAAGCGTAACGCGCATCGTTCTAGTTTGAGAAAGAGGAACGTGAGACAGACCCGGATTTAGGTGGTCTCCCAAGCTCGTTTAGGCAAATGCTGGGCTGGTCCCCACTTTCTGTCTCAGAAAACACTATACACCAACAGCTAAGATACGATCACACACAGAACAAAGTTTACACAACTCACAGACAGTCACCGCATATGACTTCCTCCCCTTAAGTATCTGACAGGAAGGACAACTATGTATCGTATGACTTTTATTGAGGTCGTTTCTGATGCTCACATCGTCGGGGCTGTCTTTTCAGTTCTTGTGTCTGACTGCAACTTGGTTTTCCGATTTTTAATTATTTTTTACCAGATTTTCACCACGCTAGTCTGTATAACATTCATGCAGGGGCATTGATGGTCCAGCTGTTTAGCGCCCTCGACCGCGAATTATCATCATCAGGAAGGGCTTCTGACCCAGAGTTAATTAAAATGAAAACTTTAATACAGCGAAGCTCGTCCTTGACGAGATGTTCAAGATTGGCTGTCACTTTTCGCACAATTTATCTATCTTGTCTAAATCATTTTGTAATTAGTTTTGAGACTCTTTTGACTTCAACGACGGCTTCACAAATTGTCTCCTAAATCATATGTGTGGGTACTTACTTGGGGAACGTCAGATGTAAGTTCAGTGTCACTAGACAAACGCGCATCAGTTACTGTCTACAGTAGATTTTTGCGAAAATAAATCACGAATCTAGTAGCGTAGGTAAGACGATATTCCATAGACACAGATTTCAATAGAATCCGCTTGTGAATTATCGTGCCAAAAGCCTCCTGGAAATTTAGGAATATGGATCAACTTATATAAACATATGGGTTTCACAATAACGATGTTTTCTGAATTCTTGCTGATTCTGTGTCAATAGACATTTTTATTAGAGATTTGTCATAATCTACAGTGAACCTGTTACTCTGCAACGGAGTGTGTGACGGTTTGAAACTTCCTGGTACATCAGAACTATGTGCCACAGCGGGAATCGAATCTGGTTCCTCGCTTTTGGCGGGAAATTCTGGTATCAAGTGAGCTAACCAAGTACGACCCACGAACCATTCTCACAGCTTTGGTTCCGCTAATAGGAGAGTGATGAGTTTCTGGAGGAAGTAAAGCTGCAAGGACGGGTCGCAAGTTGTGCCCGAATAGCTGTCACAGCACTGCCTTCGTACCGCATACTATTCGGACACGACAAATGTCCAAAATACTGACACGGATTTGTAATTAAAGTGATTGCTTACTTGAAGGGGGAATACCCACCAGGTTAGCCGAGAGCGCAAACGCGCTGCTTCCTGGTCTCGGGTAGGCGCGCCGGCCCCGGATCGAATTCGCCCGGCGGATTACCTACGAGGGCCGGTGTGCCGGCCAGCCTGGATGTGGTTTTTACGCGGTTTTCCACATTCCCCTAGGTGAATACCGGGCTGGTCCCCACGTCCCGCCTCAGCTATACGGCTCGCAGACACCTGAACACTTTCGCACTATTCCATGGATTACGCTAGTCGCAGACAGTTGGGGTACACTAATTCCTTCCCGTGGGGTACGGGGTGGCGGCAGGAAGGGCATGGCAACCCCTTCAACTAACACTGCCACATCCGATTAACCGTGCCGACTCTGCGTATCCGCGGAAAAAACGGTTCAAGCAAAAGAAAGAAAAGAAGTATACTTGAAGAGGGGGACAGAGAGAGACTGGCGGCTGGGGCTGCGAGCGTACCGACGTCGGAGCAGGTGTGCAGCGCCACGATGCGGACGTTCTTGTCAGCGAAGAAGTCGGCGACGAAGCGCGCGTCGGCGGCGGACAGGAGCGCGTGGGCGGGAAGCGCCAGCAGCCGCAGCCCCAGCCACAGCGCGAAGGGCACCCACAGCCGCCCACACTCCATCCCGCCGACTGCGCCGCCTCACACAGACTCGCAAATCGCCGCAGCCGGGTTGCCTAGGCTCCCCGCCGTAAACAAACGCGTCTGCTTGCGGTATGCCCTTTCCCACACTATCTGCTTTGTGATATCGACAAGATGTGCGCCAGTCTCTCCCTGTCATGCAGCATAGCCAATGAAGTCACGTCAGGTCAGTGATTCTCACTGAAACAGTCCCTCACCCGTAGAATCTTTGGCTCTACTACAGTAGTCTATCTCTCTCACTTTCTTCGCTTGTGAAACACAACTAGCTCTATACTCTCACGAAGTAATAAGTGCTATCAAGAGAGGATGTCAAATTGATTCCGTAATTTTTAAATGTCCAGAAGGCTTTTGGCACCGTGCCTCAAAAGGGACTTCTAATCAAATTGCGTGACTATTGACCATCGTCACAGTTGTGCTGCTGGATTCGTGGTTTCCTGCCAGAAAGGTCGCAGTTCGTAGTAACAGATGGATAGTCATCGAGTAAAACAAACAACAGCTGACGTTTCCCAGGGAAGCCTAGGCGCCTTCTGTTCTCGCTCTACATAAAGGATTTAGGAGGCAATCTGAGCAGCCCACTTAGATTGTTCGCAGTTGGTGCTGTCATTATCGACTTATAAAGACGCTAGAAGATCAAAACTAAGGAGATTTGTATTATGCTGCTTCCAGCTCAGTTTATAAGCAATATGAATAATTGAATAGTGGACGATTTATATGCAAACTGCAACCAGTTTCCTTAGATTGCTTATAATTTTTTCTGTATTGATTTAAGCACATTTATTACTCCTAATTATGTGGTCAGCCCTTGTGCAGTGCCGACTGGGGTGGCCGAACGGCTCTAGGCGCTACAGTCTGGAAGCGCGCGACCGCTACGGTCGCAGGTTCGAATCCTGCCTCTGGCATGGATGTGTTTGATGTCCTTAGGTTAGTTAGGTTTCAGTAGTTCCAAGTTCTAGGGGACTGACGAACTCAGCAGTTAAGTCCCATACTGCTCATAGCCATTTGAACCATTTTGAACCTTGTGCAGTACACAACTCCGTATATCATGTTTATCTAAGTTCTGTGACAGACAATTTGCAGTCAATTTTATGAAGAAATGTTACTATATTTTCAAGTGTTGAAGCAAATCAGTTGGGCTAGATTGAAATACTTGGAGGGGGGGGGGGGGGGGGGGGCGGGGAGCGACACAAGCTCTATGGACTTCTGTCCCCAAGAATATCGCTGCAAAAACAGTATCTCTGGACCTTCGGCAGTGTGTTCTGAGACGCCAATTATAGTTACGGATAACTTAAATTGTAACAATCACATAGATAATGTTGTAGGCAAAGTAAACCAAAGTCATCGATTTACTGCCGAAACACTTAGAAAGTGCAACAAATCTACTCAAGAGATTGCTTACACTATGCTTGTCTGCCCTCTTCTGGAGAACTGCTGTGTGGTGTGGGATACTTTATTGCCGCTCACCTATGTAAGGGAGAAATGATCATCACAATAAAATAAGAGAAATCAGAGCTTTAAGTGTTCGTTTTCCCGCGCGCTGTTCGCGAAGGAAAGATAGACAAATAGCTTGAAGATGGTTCGACGAACCCTCTGCCTTTACATAATTGTTAATTGCAGAGTAATCTTGTAGATATCGATGTAACGGAGTACTTTTATCTGCTTCCCTACAGCGTGAAAGGCAACTGCTTATAACAGTAATAGACTTTTTTTATTTACTTGTAATTAAAGCAACGCGAAACGCATCTCAATTAACTTATCCAAACTGAACGCTCAGCTTTGGACCGCCATTAAATAGTGGACGATTTATATAGAAACTGCAACCAATTTCCTTAGATTGCTTATAAAATTTTACTGTTCAGTTGGCCAGTTGTTTAAACATTGAAGGCGCATTAGCAGGCTGTGGGTTTATCACAGAATCTTTATCTTTTCTACCGTCCGCCCCCGGTAGCTGAATGGTCAGCGTGACGGAGTGTCAATCCTCTGGGCCCGGTTTCGATTCCTGGCTGGGTCGGGGAATTTTCTGCGCCCGTGACTGGGTCGCCGAAGTGGAGTCAAATTGAAAGATCTGCACCCGCTGAACGGTTTTGCTGACGGGGGGCCCCAGCCATACGAATAAAGAAAATAAAATCTTGTGTACCACGTGCAGCCAGTCGCTGAAGTTGTGGTGTTCAGCAGAACAAGCTACCTGCAGCGTGGGAAAGAATTTGCCTAAGTTGTACCGCTTCTGAGATTTTATTTGTTATAACCTAAACAATGAGTTACAAAATTATTTAAACAGTGTAATTCTCAACTGTGGGATGTTATTCTTGATATCTGATTTAGAGACTGGAAATTCTGAGAAAAGTAAATACACTCCTGGAAATTGAAATAAGAACACCGTGAATTCATTGTCGCAGGAAGGGGAAACTTTATTGACACATTCCTGGGGTCAGATACATCACATGATCACACTGACAGAACCACAGGCACATAGACACAGGCAACAGAGCATGCACAATGTCGGCACTAGTACAGTGTATATCCACCTTTCGCAGCAATGCAGGCTGCTATTCTCCCATGGAGACGATCGTAGAGATGCTGGATGTAGTCCTGTGGAACGGCTTGCCATGCCATTTCCACCTGGCGCCTCAGTTGGACCAGCGTTCGTGCTGGACGTGCAGACCGCGTGAGACGACGCTTCATCCAGTCCCAAACATGCTCAATGGGGGACAGATCCGGAGATCTTGCTGGCCAGGGTAGTTGACTTACACCTTCTAGAGCACGTTGGTTGGCACGGGATACATGCGGACGTGCATTGTCCTGTTGGAACAGCAAGTTCCCTTGCCGGTCCAGGAATGGTAGAACGATGGGTTCGATGACGGTTTGGATGTACCGTGCACTATTCAGTGTCCCCTCGACAATCACCAGAGGTGAACGGCCAGTGTAGGAGATCGCTCCCCACACCATGATGCCGGGTGTTGGCCCTGTGTGCCTCGGTCGTATGCAGTCCTGATTGTGGCGCTCACCTGCACGGCGCCAAACACGCATACGACCATCATTGGCACCAAGGCAGAAGCGACTCTCATCGCTGAAGACGACACGTCTCCATTCGTCCCTCCATTCACGCCTGTCGCGACACCACTGGAGGCGGGCTGCACGATGTTGGGGCGTGAGCGGAAGACGGCCTAACGGTGTGCGGGACCGTAGCCCAGCTTCATGGAGACGGTTGCGAATGGTCCTCGCCGATACCCCAGGAGCAACAGTGTCCCTAATTTGCTGGGAAGTGGCGGTGCGGTCCCCTACGGCACTGCGTAGGATCCTACGGTCTTGGCGTGCATCCGTGCGTCGCTGCGGTCCGGTCCCAGGTCGACGGGCACGTGCACCTTCCGCCGACCACTGGCGACAACATCGATGTACTGTGGAGACCTCACGCCCCACGTGTTGAGCAATTCGGCGGTACGTCCACCCGGCCATCCGCATGCCCACTATACGCCCTCGCTGAAAGTCCGTCAACTGCACATACGGTTGACGTCCACGCTGTCGCGGCATGATACCAGTGTTGAAGACTGCGATGGAGCTCCGTATGCCACGGCAAACTGGCTGACACTGACGGCGGCGGTGCACAAATGCTGCGCAGCTAGCGCCATTCGACGGCCAACACCGCGGTTCCTGGTGTGTCCGCTGTGCCGTGCGTGTGATCATTGCTTGTACAGCCCTCTCGCAGTCTCCGGAGCAAGTATGGTGGGTCTGACACACCGGTGTCAATGTGTTCTTTTTTCCATTTCCAGGAGTGTATACTGATCTTAATTTTCTAAACATTACAAGTGGTATAAATTAGGAACCTGGTTCCCTAATTTATACCAGTGGGTGTATAAATAGTACCACCCTTATAAATTATGTCCTGAGCATAAAGATGCTCGTATATGTGCCTACCAGTGTAATTTTATGGAAATGTTCCATATTTTAATCCCAAGCAGATATTGCAATATAATTTTTTCACTCATTCCGCCACTCCTGCACCCTTTCCCCGAATCCACAGTTTTTATCTCATTCATTTGTTCATTTGAAGGGCTTATTGCAATAGTGCTACAAAGCCATTTTTGTTCATATTGAGATACGGAGTCCTAAAGTTAAATGAACGCTGAAAAATCTGCAGTTGAGATACCAGAAATATTCAAGCATAAGGCTTCCTGCTAGAGATGTACCTTTCCTTCTGTTTGTTTGGCTCATTAATTTCAGAAGCATTATAGACAGAAAGGTGGGGGTAATGGACTTGTACCACTATTGAAATAAGCCCTTCATTTCTTCCATTCGATCTCACTCGCATTCCCCTCCTTTATGAATGTTTTTGTGGTGGCTTTCCCGCAGAGTCATCCTGACTTCTTTCTGACTGGACCTGACGGAATACCAATTCGATTCTACACAGAGTACGCGAAAGAACTTGCCCCCCTTCTAACAGCCGTGTATCGCAAGTCTTTAGAGGAACGGAAGGTTCCAAATGATTGGAAAAGAGCACAGGTAGTCCCAGTTTTCAAAAAGGGTCGTCGAGCAGATGCGCAAAACTATAGACCTATATATCTGACGTCGATCTGTTGTAGAATTTTAGAACATGTTTTTTGCCCGAGTATCATGTCGTTTTTGGAAACCCAGAATCTACTCTGTAGGAATCAACATGGATTCCGGAAACAGCGATCGTGTGAGACCCAACTCGCTTTATTTGTTCATGAGACCCAGAAATTATTAAATACGGACTCCCAGGTAGATGCTATTTTCCTAGACTTCCGGAAGGCGTTCGATACAGTTCCGCACTGTCGCCTGATAAACAAAGTAAGAGCTTACGGAATATCAGACCAGCTGTGTGGCTCGATTGAAGAGTTTTTAGCAAACAGAACACAGCATGTTGTTGTCAATGGAGAGACGTCTACAGACGTTAAAGTAACCTCTGGCGTGCCACAGGGGAGTGTTATGGGACCATTGCTTTTCACAATATATAAGTGACCTAGTAGATAGTGTCGGAAGTTCCATGCGGCTTTTCGCGAGATGATACTGTAGTATACAGAGAAGTTGCAGCATTAGAAAATTGTAGTGAAATGCAGGAAGATCTGCAGCGGATAGGCACTTGTTGTAGGGAGTGGCAACTGACCCTTAACATAGAAAAATGTAATGTATTGCGATTACATAGAAAGAAGGATCCTTTATTGTATGATTATATGATAACGGAACAAACACTGGTAGCAGTTACTTCTGTTAAATATCTGGGAGTATGCGTGCGGAACGATTTGAAATGGAATGATCATATAAAATTAATTGTTGGTAAGGCGGGTACCAGGTTGAGATTCATTGGGAGAGTCCTTAGAAAATGTAGTCCATCAACAAAGGAGGTGGCTTACAAAACACTCGTTTGACCTATACTTGAGTATTGCTCATCAGTGTGGCATCCGTACCAGATCGGGTTGATGGAGGAGACAGAGAAGACACAAAGAAGAGCGGCGCGTTTCGTCACAAGGTTATTTGGTAACCGTGATGTCGTTACGGAGATGTTTAGCAAACTCAAGTGGCAGACTCTGCAAGAGAGGCGCTCTGCATCGCGGTGTAGCTTGCTCGCCAGGTTTCGAGAGGGTGCGTTTCTGGATGAGGTATCGAATATACTGCTTCCCCCTACTTATACCTCCCGAGGAGATCACGAATGTAAAATTAGAGAGATTCGAGCGCGCAGGGAGGCTTTCAGACAGTCGTTCTTCCCGCGAACCATACGCGACTGGAACAGAAAAGGGAAGTAATGACAGTGGCACGTTAAGTGCCCTCCGCCACACACCGTTGGGTGGCTGCGGAGTATGAATGTAGATGTAGATCTGTAGTTCTAGGATTTCTTGTCCTTTGCTTCAATTTTTTTCTCACAGGCTCCTTGCATAGGCTTTGAAATTTAGCTTAGGGCTTTCATTAATTCCCTCAGATTCAAAGATATTTATTTGATGGAAACTTTCAACCAACGCTTTGTCTGCCATGACTTCGTCTGCATTGAAATTATGTAATGTCTAACGCAAGTTATCTTACATCAGACACGCATATACCGAACATCATCTCTTCATCTGCAAAATGTGCTTTCCAATTCGTCTTCAACTTCGCTTGACAACATTTTACTGTGGGCATAATTTTTTATATCACCTTATAATTTATGGACTGCAGCAATCAGTCGTCCTATTTTTAAATTTTATTGTGCAGATATAGATTTCGGCTAGAAGCTAGCCATTCACAATGCACTATTATTTTCGCTCAATGTATGTAAGTCCGTGTTGATCGGGCTTCACCCACTGTTCATTGAATACATTCATTATATCACCGTTCGCTTTTTCTTTTCATTTTCACCATGGCTCTTAATTTTTGGCTTAGGCACATTTTACAAGCGCGCAAATTCCTTTAACCTATGGTCCCCATTTCACTTTTACACTTAAATGGAATTCACCTGTGTTCCACTTTCATAACGCCTTTCTGTTGACTTAGTGCAATAAAAAATAATTATTCAATTAACTTAGTATAAAAAACGCTTTATAAAATTCATCACATTATTTCTAAACGTTATGCCACACTAGTAATGCTAAAAGTTAGTTTTAAAGCTCAGTACGGGAGCAGATGAGATGGTTCGGATGTCTCTGAGCACTATGGGACTTAACAGTTGAGGTCATCAGTCACCTAGACTTAGAACTACTGAAACCTAGCTAGCCTAAGGACATCACACATATCCATGCCCGAGGCAAGATTCGAACCTGCGACCATAGCAGCGCGGTTCCGGACTGAAGTGCCTAGAACCGCACGGCCACACCGACCGGCTACGTGAGCAAGTTTCATGAACTGTAAAGGTACAATCCGGAAATACATAGTGGTACATTACAGGCAAATCTTTGTCTGTTTCCTACAAACGAATGACAACGAGTACAGCAAATTAATAACGGTCTGAAGACTATGGATATTTCTTGTTTATCCATCCATTAATAAAACATTATGTTTCCATTTATGTTATAGCAGTAATTTTCTTCTCCACATACACAAAAAGTTAGACAAAAAGTACAATTAAAGCAACGCTGTGTTCAGACGATCTGTTCCTCAGCACACACAACGAATAGCTCACAGTATGGCTCAAAGAAGCACGTAATTCACGCTAGCCTTACTAAATGTCGGATAGTACAAGAGGTACGAATTTTATAGTACTGGTACAATTAGGAGCCGGTAAAATATAAGCAGCTCTCCTGTGTAAGTAAAACTCGTACTTTTTCTCGTAATTGTTGGTTAGCTGATTATTCATCCAAGGTCATTTTGAAATGATCTTTGCAAAAATACAAAACACGGCCGGTAGTTGCGTTTTTGGCGACGCTAGTCTTATGATAATAAGGCCGTTGTCCAGGGCATATTTCTCTGCCTAATATTTCGTCTTACAATGCTGGACACATCAACAGAGGCTATAGCAACTCAGAAAGCAGATACAACTGCACTATTTGTACGTCATCAGACCGTTATCTTAGATCGCGGAGTCGCTCCGTCGTGCGTTACGCAGTTTTATTTAGTACTAAGGTCCTCAACTTGTTGACAGAACCCTATCAGACGTATTAATAACAGTATGACTCATATCTGAAGCTAGGAATCTCCCTCTCTTCTTCTTCTCGTGATATTTGGGACAAGAACGACAGCTTAACTGACCGAAACATGGCAGAAGAGAGTGACTTTCTTACCTTCAGACATGAGCCATACCAAAGCTGTAAATATGATTGTTTCCAGACATATGACGATGTTTTAAGTCATTGAAACGAAACCAACAAGTAGTAGGACAAGGGGGCTGCTCGTGGACTTTTGATATAAAATTGGTATCAAATTAATGGATTAATTAATTAATTAACTTCGCCAGCCCTTGATGATGTCTTGGATTTTCCCACGCTGACATTTGGGTACCCTCCCCACCCCAACCTGCAAATGGCGGGAAATTATAAAAATGGCGGGAAATTCAAAAAATGGCGGGAAATTCAAATTTATTGGCAAGAATATCAAATTTGGTGTGTTCACCTTAAGGTCTGGAGACAAACTCACCTATTTTACAACACCACCACAACCACCACCACAGGGCACTGTTGGCCCTCCCCCACTCTTCTCTTCCCTCTCTTCCCCCCCCCCCCCCCTCCTGTCACATAATTCAAGATGGTGGTCTAGAAAAAAAGGGCGGGAACCAATATGAATGCTGAATCCAGTTACGCGAGAGGCTTCAGCCAATAGGATTGCAGTGTCTGGTAACGCCGTCGGAGGAGATGTAAGACTGGCTCTGCGGCTCTGCAGCCACAGCCTCAGTTTCACTCAGTCACTCAGCAGCAGCAGCAGAACAGTAACCATGAAGCGTCAGCAGCAGGAATCGAGATTCAGCACAGCTCTTGAGAATACTACATCTTTGTCTGTAGTTAGCATTATTACTGGTTGCTCAGTGTCTTGGTCTGCATGTGAAGCTGCCGCTTCCTTCTTGTTCAGCAGTAGCGTTCACTCTGTCGAGACCTGCAGGGTTAACCACCAACGTGTTGACATCCAGGCAACCGAGCCGGCAGCAACCACAGCTGCCATCTTGTCGAGACCAGCACCGACCTCTGGGTCTGTAGCAGTAGCAACGTCCAGCGACCATGTGGGGTCCTGTGGCGCACATTGCCCACATGGTGGAGCAGGACAAAAAGCTGTTATTGAGGTCCCGTTCATCGATTTGGCTGATGAGGATGCCCGCTCTTTTCCCAGTGCCTCGAGTGCTGCTGGTGGTCCTAAACAACAAGATGGAGCACAGTACAGGTCACCAGAACATCCCTGTGGTAGCGCAGAAACAGTGTGCAGATGCTGTGGATAAGAAGGTACCAAGTGTGCTCCGGCTTCTCAGTTCTACATACAGTTGAATTCATACTGGGACGAAATGTGTAAATGTGGGTGTAGACGCACATCATGAGTGGAGCTCACGTGTGAGGACAGAAATTGAAAATGCATAAAATGTGTTAAAATGCCTATTTCTAAGGATACTGGGATGAAATATGTCATGCAGAGCGCTACATATGACCGTAGAGTATTATCCAACTTGTAGCCCAACTGACATTCACCTTACTGGTGTGACACTTTCTATTGCAACAGAGTATGATGACTTTGCATTGTGTGTGAAATCGGGTGACATGTGTATCTATCTACAGTACGCCACAGCTATGAACTTATAAGATGTGGATACTGCACTGGAGAGACTGAGACGGTAGTTACCGAGCATAGAATTGTAAACTTTCTGTGTGCAAAGTGTACACATCGATGATTTGGAACAGTACCAAAGGCGAAAGAGAAACAGGTTAAATGTACGTGCGAAAACCAGAGTACTGTGAACTACCCATCGGTTTGAAGATACGAGCGGAATTTATTGCATATCAATAAGCTTTATTTGGGAAATATTGTACAAGTGCAAAGAAGATAAAGAAAGAATCTGATGATTTTTTTAAAAAATAGTGCATTCGATGTATGTTATTTAAATAAATAATGTGTATATATAATCTCAAATCCTGTTTGTGTTTGGTTGGTTGCTTGATTTGGGGATGAAGCGATTTATGGAAATCACGGAAAACCTAAATCATAATGGCTGGACGTGAGTTTGAACCGTCGTCCTCCCGAATGCGAGTCCAGTGCATTAACCACTGCGCCACCTCACTCGGTGTTCGTGTTTTATTTCATACCTCGTTCATTATAGTCAAGTATTACACTTATTAATATCATTATTTTCAGGGCAACAGACAATTTCCTCAAACACACCCTCACGAGTCATTGTCAAACTAAACGATGAAGTTATTTTATCATGGGTATATACATATTTATATAATTGAATTCTCTGTGTAGCCATCGTAGATCAGTTGGTTAAGCTATCATGGCTACACATATTATTACCATTCTGACAAGTGTGTGTGTGTGTGTGTTTTTCTGTAAATGCCCACGACATGTCGGTACTTGATGTAGTCGGTATCATGGGAGAGTGGGTGAAACATCCTCGTCACAAGGACTTTGTTGTTGGCGACTTGTGAAGATGTACAAGAAGACCTGAACAATAAGAAGAATAAGAAGAAGAATGGAAACTCCCTCTTGATAATATACGAGCAATTATTGTAGATCCATCCAATTGTGGCAAGACTAATGTTCTTATGACGCTAGTAACAGACGTAGAAGGAGTCCGATGTGAACATGTTTGTGTATCTTCAAAAACACTGTTTCAACCCAAGTATCAGCTGTTACAGGAGATGCGTCGTGTAAAAGGAGTTACATAACGGCATTCAGTGAAAGCAGTGGTATCTCTCCACCTGAAAAAGTAAAGCCAAACACTGTACTCATATTTGACGATGTTGCTGTGGAAAACCAAGGCTAAATTCGAAAATATTTCTGTTTCGGTCGTGATATGGGTGCAGATGTACACTCCTGGAAATGGAAAAAGGAACACATTGACACCGGTGTGTCAGACCCACCATACTTGCTCCGGACACTGCGAGAGGGCTGTACAAGCATTTGTGCACCGCCGCCGTCAGTGTCAGCCAGTTTGCCGTAGCATACGGAACTCCATCGCAATCTTTAACACTGGTAGCATGCCGCGACAGCGTAGACGTCAACCGTATGTGCCAGTTGACGGACTTTGAGCGAGGGCGTATAGTGGTCATGCGGGAGGCCGGGTGGACGTACCGCCGAATTGCTCAACACGTGGGGCGTGAGGTCTCCACAGTACATCGATGTTGTCGCCAGTGGTCGGTGGAAGGTGCACGTGCCCGTCGATCTGGGACCGGACCGCAGCGACGCACGGATGCACGCCAAGACCGTAGGATCCTACGCAGTGCCGTAGGGGACCGCACCGCCACTTCCCAGCAAATTAGGGACACTGTTGCTCCTGGGGTATCGGCGAGGACCATTCGCAACCGTCTCCATGAAGCTGGGCTACGGTCCCGCACACCGTTAGGCCGTCTTCCGCTCACGCCCCAACATCGTGCAGACCGCCTCCAGTGGTGTCGCGACAGGCGTGAATGGAGGGACGAATGGAGACGTGTCGTCTTCAGCGATGAGAGTCGCTTCTGCCTTGGTGCCAATGATGGTCGTATACGTGTTTGGCGCCGTGCAGGTGAGCGCCACAATCAGGACTGCATACGACCGAGGCACACAGGGCCAACACCCGGCATCATGGTGTGGGGAGCGATCTCCTACACTCGCCGTACACCTCTGGTGATCGTCGAGGGGACACTGAATAGTGCACGGTACATCCAAACCGTCATCGAACCCATCGTTCTACCATTCCTAGACCGGCAAGGGAACTTACTGTTCCAACAGGACAATGCAAGTCCGCATGTATCCCGTGCCACCCAACGTGCTCTAGAAGGTGTAAGTCAACTAGCCTGGCCAGTAAGATGTCCGGATCTGTCCCCCATTGAGCATGTTTGGGACTGGATGAAGCGTCGTCTCACGCGGTCTGCACGTCCAGCACGAACGCTGGTCCAACTGAGGCGCCAGGTGGAAATGGCATGGCAAGCTGTTCCACAGGACTACATCCAGCATCTCTACGATCGTCTCCATGGGAGAATAGCAGCCTGCATTGCTGCGAAAGGTGGATATACACTGTACTAGTGCCGACATTGTGCATGCTCTGTTGCCTGTGTCTATGTGCCTGTGGTTCTGTCAGTGTGATCATGTGATGTATCTGACCCCAGGAATGTGTCAATAAAGTTTCCCCTTCCTGGGACAATGAATTCACGGTGTTCTTATTTCAATTTCCAGGAGTGTATTTTATCGAGGTAAACATATTCCAGACTCCGAAGCCAGTTTGCTAGGGATAATACAAACCTGATAACCTTCAAAGAAGATAATCTGAATTTAAAACAAATTTACCAAGAACATGTGGTAACTGACAGGTCGCTCAATGGATTTGTGAAGATATGTGCTGGTTGCTGGAATCGTTCACATTATGGTCTCACGTTATTGATAAAACAAGAAAACTGAACGGTGATAGGTGTAGGCGAAACTTCCAAGCATGGTAAAAGATGCGAGTGCATCAGTATACGCTGCACCATGGACAAATTCGGCCGCATGTTTGGCTCTCAAACCGAGAGAATAGCTGTACGTAGACAGAACACTCGCCTGTACATGGATGCGAAAATTCAGACTACCATGCATAAAGTTTGTAGGTATGCGCAGGTTGTTAAGGATATTTTACCGGACTCTTCTGAGAATGATCAATGCATTAAATGACAGTTAATAAAAGCGGTAAGAAAGTAATCGACTTAATTGGAAAGGTTGAGGCTGTTGAGAGTAAAATAGATGTAGAGGCCTTTGTTACTGATAAGGGAGAGAAGTCACATAATAAGAGAAAGAAGAGCGGATGTATAAAGCCTCACGTTGCAGAGAGTCTGATTAGTATACATTGATACGTCGATCAAGCACAAAGTCATTCAGTCGCGGAAAGCCATTCGAGAGAAATTATGCTTGCGAAGGTTTCGGCATATAGATAGACAGCAACCACGAAGAGAGACCTTTAATCCGGTTACTGGATCTCTCAGGTAGCTCTCAGCAAAGTCCGCAGCTCGTGGTCTAATGGCTACTGTCACGATAGCTCAGCGTGTTCGCTCAGAGAGGCGCTGGCCCTCTGTAATAAAAAAAACTGAGTAAAGGATTCGACGATTAACTTGAACGGATGTCATATGAAGTCCGTCCAGACCAAACTCCGTACGAAAAAGGGGGGAAAAAGTGGCTAGCGTCGCTGCCTCTGGATCACGGGGTCCCTGGTTCGATTCCCGGCTAGGTTGGAGATTTTGTCTGCCCGGGCACTGGGTGTTTGTGTTGTACTCATCATTTCATCATAATTCGTCAAAGTGGCTAAAATCGGACTGTGTAAAGATTAGGACTTTGTACGGGCGCTAATGGCCGCGCAGTTTAGTGCCCCACAAACCAAACATCATCTTCATCATCATCATCATCATCATCATCAACATCTCAGCAAAAAGAAAACCACACGATAACGATGATGTTGCCATTGACGAATCAATTATCCGTCACGCCCCTGGCCAGACAGATAGACGTTATGCACACGCAGCCTAAGAATGCAACATATGGCCCAATACAGATTGATGATAGGCTGTTCGAAATACTCCATTTGACTGATGTACATAAGATCACAAAAATCTAGTGCAACAAGAAATAAATAACTATTGTAAAACTGATACTCGATGGTGAAAACAACAACAGCAGCAGAGGTGATGGTATTAACATTGAGCATAAAGTAGTGAACAATTGAATCCCGCAGTATATATATTATGACGACCCAACGAGCTAACAGATCGACTACGTCTGCTTGTAGCAGCAGTTGCTGCCGATAATACAGGGCGAGTCAAACGTCCTTGGACACCTTCATAAGTTGGAATATTAAAGGGAAAATTGAAATGTGATGATGGGAACACAGATTTGATGTGTTTGTGGTGAATGTCATTCATGGCCGCCATCTTTAAAACCGCCATTTTGGGTTCAGTCCATTTTTTTTTTTAATGGGAAGGGAGGTGGATGACACATCAAATAACACTCGCTTTAGCTCTGGAATTTAGTGGTGTAATTACCTTCATACCGACTGCTACAACACATGTTCTACGTGTTGTCCATCCCGTGCAATGCACAACTGTAGTCGCCGCAACCACTCTGACTGCACACAGAGGAGAGAGTCTCCTGCAATTTGGTCACAGGCGTGTTGTATGCGTTGCTCCAGGTGTCTCAAATCACGGATACTCTCAGCATACACTATCTGCTTAAGATGTCCCTATAGGTAAAAGTGAAGGGGCGTTAAGTCAGGGGATCTGGGCGGCCACTCCACGGGACCACGGCAGCTGTTCCTCCAATCATTCACGGACACCAATGCCATAGTGTGGAGGGGCTCCATCATGCTGAAAATACGATGGGAAAATGCCGTCAGCGTTCAGTGGGGAAGGGAACACAAGGTCCTGGAGTAGCATCAGCTACTGTGGTGCAGTAAAGGTGTTGTAAATGAAAAATGGCCCAATGATGCGGGTGTCCCATATGCCACACCACACCATCACCTTCGCTGGACTATGTTCTCGAATTGGGGCAACCCAGTTCGGATTTGCGTCACTCCAATATCGACATTCAAAGTGAAATACGCCTCGTCGCTGAACAGTATGCCCTTGGCAAACGAAGGATCCAGTCGTGTTGTTCAGTAGCCCACAGGCAGGACTCCAACCGGCAATCAGGATCATCCTCGTTAAGTCGAAGTTTCATCTGCAGCTTGTAAGAATGCCACTTATTGGTGTACAATCTCCGGACTATGGAAGTTTGGCTTATCCCACATGCGAGGGTCTCACGACGGGTACTTCATTTAGGACTTCTCACAAACGACGCACCAACCGCAGTTGCAGTTTCCTCATTGGTGGCAGTCCTTGGTCGCCCACTACGTGCCCTATAGCGAACAGAACCCATCTGCAGGAATTGCGATACCGGTTCTCTGTCTGGGTGCCGTCTGTTGTAGTCAGCTGATATTGTTCGGTAGCTGTGTTCCCCTGACATAAGGATGATTTCGATCTTCTGTTCACTTGTCAGACCCATTTTAGATTGTAATGTGCGCGTGGGGCACACAGTACTCGTTAAAGCCTGTACTATGGTAAGTGAGCGGGGTTCACCTTATGAGAGAGGATTTTTCTATCGATATCGACCGAGTGTACCTGAATGGTGGCAAATCAGACTTACACCCACTCTGTAAATACAATGATCCGTCAAGTAAGTCCAAAATGCAATTACATGTCAAGATGGACCAAAAGTAACACTGAAGATGCTACCAATTTGATAATAATACGGTCGCCAGCCTAATTAGGCATTAACTGAGTTTCTTCCCTGTACAAGTTGGTGTATATTCCTGCAAAACAACACGTAGTAACACTGCATAATATAGTAAAATTTTAGAAGCAGAAAATCTATTGAACTGATATTTTCACGTTCTGTACTGATATGGAAAAACCATGAATACTTAACACTACACTATAATGTATACTATAAAACTTCGTACTGTCTATTGATCTGATTAAAATCGGGCATAGGTTAGCCTAGAAATAGTACTTTCGAGCCACATACAAAATGTCAATTTTAATAAAGATAAAACACTGATAAATTTTGGCTTTTATATTGACTGTAACTTTTGCTGGTCAAACCAATTTAGAACACTTCAGAATTCAAATGAATAAAAGGGGGGGGGGGGAGGGACTCTGAAACTGTATAAAAAAATTGATTACTGAAATTATTATGCGTTCAAGATTTCCAGTATATGAGTTACTACTCTTTTTTTCTCTTATTTACTGTTCATTTAAATACCTTTATACCTGTCTCGAAATAATTAAACTTCATTACTATATCAATATTAAAGTTTCCAGAATGAGATTTTCACTCTGCAGCGGAGTGTGCGCTGATATGAAACTTCCTGGCAGATTAAAACTGTGTGCCCGACCGAGACTCGAACTCGGGACATTTGCCTTTCGCGGGCAAGTGCTCTACCATCTGAGCTACCGAAGCACGACTCACGCCCGCTACTCACAGCTTTACTTCTGCCAGTGTCTCGTCTCCTACCTTCCAAACTTTACAGAAGCTCTCCTGCGAACCTCGCAGAAGTAAAGCTGTGAGTACCGGGCGTGAGTCGTGCTTCGGTAGCACAGATGGCAGCCGGCACGGTAGCTCAGCGTGTTCGGTCAGACGGTTACGTGCCCTCTGTAATAAAAAAAACTGAGTCAATCGATCAACAACGAACATAAATGGATGTCTTCCGACGTCCGCCCCGAGCAGATGCAACGAACACATGCGAACAAAATGAGATTAAAAAAAATAAAAATATGGTAGAGCACTTGCCCACGAAAGGCAAAGGTCCCGAGTTCGAGTCTCGGTCGGGCACACAGTTTTAATCTGCCAGGAAGTTTCAATATTAAGTTATCTTTCAACTTCGTTAGACCTTCGTTATTCATTTACTGGTTCATTAACAAAACAGTTCTTTAAACACCATTCTAACATAACTAGGTCTGCAAGTAATTATTATTAACACAAAATTTAATTTTTCATTTCGGGACACTCGGATTGCACAACATTTGCAAAGGACCCTGTCTAGGTTAGTTGTGAGGACAATTACATGAGGGGAAAGTTCTGGTAAAATTTATGTTATTATTGAACAGTTCACTCTATGGTCCATACGAATACAGTACTAAAAGTTTCAACCTGCTTGTATCGATGCGGCGGTTGGCTAGCGGCGAGATGGCGAGGCACAGAGCACACATACAACCACAGCTATGGCTTTTGACGTATCGGCACTTTAATTCTTCTTAGCGTCGCAATACTTTTCCATTTAGTGCCTATGGAATTTTGCCATGCTGTGAGGACGTTGGAACGGCATACCCGAGGCTCAGTGAAACTACATCTCCCAGGAGAGCCTCCTCGCTCCAGAAGGTGTTGCTCAAACCAGTGCCAAACTCCAACTACTACTGCTGAGCCCGTTGTGCCGTGTAGTGGCCGTGCGCATTTTACCCAGCTCGCCTGCCATCCACCTTTTACCGCTCCCTGACAGAGCGGGTATTCACCCGAGGTTTTACATTCGACATATCCTAACACATTGCCTACGTATGGACCAGACGCACATTTACAATTTTAAACATCTTACAACAGTTTCAGAATTTGTTACATTTCAATTCTATCGGAATATTACTTGCCATTTGACATAAACATTAATCTTCACATTGAAACTCGTTAACACAATGGCATGAAACAAAAAACAAATGAAATCAGAACATCAATTACACTAGTTTATCGAAAAATCAGATGGAAAAAAATTTACTTATATGTACAATAGTACAGCGTCGTTGTTGTTGTTACAAGATCGCCTGGAACAAAGAGAAACATGAGTCGGTATCAAAGTAACTTTGGACATTAAAAACTTCTAAACTGTACATGATAGACAAAAACAAATTACACCTCCCCATTCCAGAGTTCAAGCGAGTGTTATTTGATGTGTCATACACCCCCCTTCCCGTTAAAAAAAGGCTTGAATCCGAAATGGCGGATTTAAAGTTGACGGCCATGATTGACATCCACTCCAAAAGTTGCGGCCCCACGTCAAACCTATGTTCCCATAATCCCTTTTCAATTTGCCCTTTAATCTTCTAACTTCGAATGAGGTTGTTTCGATAATCTCCGAGCTTAGAGAGCGAGATATCACCGAATAAGCATGGAGACAGTAGTACGAGCAGTGGACAAACCAGCACTCAAAACATACTCTCGTAGGCACAAAAAGGGCCTTCAGTCACAAAGGGTGCAAGCCGAACACAGAAAGAACGTAGATACAGGAAGCATCGGTATAACAGTTGTAAATTGTCGTAGTTGTGTTGGGAAAGTACCAGAGCTCCAAGCGCTAAAAGAAAGCACTAGTGCTCAAATCGTTAAAGCCAATGAAAGCTGGCTAAAGCCGGAGATAAGCTCAGCCGAAATTTTTGCGAAGGACCTAACGGTGTTCCGAAAGGATAGGCTAAACACGGTTGGCGGTGGCCAGTTTACTGCTGTTAGGAGTAGTTTATCTTGTCGCGAAATTGATGCAGATAGTTCCTGTGAGTTAGTATGGGCAGAGGTCATTGTTGGCAACTAGAATAAAATAATAATTGGATCCTTCTACCGACCTCCTAATTCAAATGATACAATTGCTGAAAGGTTGAAAGAAAACTTGAGTTTGATTTCAAGCACGTACCCGACTCATACGATTACAGTTGGTGAAAGTACGTGTTTAATTCCGGAGGTACGCATAAAACATCATCCAAAATTGTGCTAAACGCATTCTCTGAAAATTATTTAGAGAGGTTAGTTTACGAGCCCACGAGAATAATAAACGTTTGTGGAAGCAAACTTGACCAATCCTGAGTTAACAACGAGCATCAAAACGGATACAGGGGTTAGTGAACACAGGGTTGTCGTAACGAGACTGAATATTGTAGCCCCCAAACCCTTCAAAAAAAGACGAAAAATATACCTATTCAAAAAAGCGGATGAACATTCACTTGACGCCTTCCTGAGACACAATCCCCATACCTTTCAAATGAACAATATATGTGTTGACCAGATGTGGCTTGGATTCAAAGAAATAGTATAGGCAGCAATTGAGAGATTTATACCAAATAAACTAACAAACGACGGAGCTGATCCTCCTTAATACACAAAACGGGGCAGAACACTGTTGCAGAAACAACGAAAAAAAAACATGCCAAATTTAAATTGACGTAAAATCTCCAAGATTGTCGATCATTTACAGAAGCTCGAAATTTAGAGCAGAGTTCAATGCGAGTTGCTTATAGTTTCCACAACGAAACCTTGTCACGAAACCTCGTAGAAAATCCAAAGAGATTCTGGTTATATGTGAAGTGTGTTACCGGCAAGACGTAATCAATGCCATCTCTCCGTGATAGCAATGCAGATACTATCGAAGACAGTGCTGCCAAAGCAGAGTTACTAAACACAGTGTTCCGAAATGCCTTCAAAAACGAAGTCGAAGTAAATATTCCAGAATTCCAATCAAGAAAAGCTGCCAACGTGGGTAACGTAGAAATAGATATCCTCGGAGTAGTGAAGCAACTTAAATCACTTAATAAAAGCAAGTCTTCTGGTCCAGACTGTATGCCAATTAGGTTCCTTTCGGAGTATACGGATGGAACAGCTCCACACGTAACAATCTATACAACCCGTTCGCCCTACAAAAGATCCTTACCCGAAGACTGGAAAGTTGCACAGATCGCACCAGTTTTCAAGAAAGGTGGTAGGAGTAAACGACTAAATTACAGGCACATATCGTTAACGTCGATATGCACCAGGATTTTTGAACATATATTGTGTTCGAACATTATGAATTACCTCGAAGAAAACTGTCTACTGACATATAGTCAACATGGATTTAGAAAACATCGTTCTTGTGAAACACAACTAGCTCTTTACTTGCATCAAGTGTTGAGTGCTATTGTCAAGGGTTTCAAATTGATTCCGTATTTCTGGACTTGCGGAGGGCTTTTGACACTACCACACAAGGGGTTTGTAGTGAAATTGTGTTCTTACGGAATATCGTCTCAGTTATGTGACTGGATTCGTAACTTCCTGTCAGAGAGATCACACTTCGTAGTAATTGACCGAAAGTCCTCGAGTAAAACAGATGTGATTTCTGGCGTTCCGCAGGGTAGTGTTGTAGGCCCTTTGCTGTTCCTTTCTATATAAACGATCTGGGAGACAATCTGGGCAGACGTCTTAGTTTGTTTGCAGATGATACTGTCGTTTATCGACTAATAAAGTCATCAGAAGATCAAAACAAATTGCAAAACGATTTAGAAAAGATATCTGTAAGGTGCGAAAACTGGCAGTTTACCCTAAATAACGAAAAGTGTGAGGTCATCCACATGAGTGCTAAAAGTAATGCGTTAAACTTCGTTAACACGATAAATCAATGAAATATAAAGGCCATAAATTCAACTAAATACCTGGGAATTACAATTATGAACAATTTTAATAGGAAGGAACATCTAGAAAATGTTGTTTGGAAGGTTAACCAAAGACTGCATTTTACCGTCAGAACACTTGGAAACTGCAACAGATCTACTAAGGAGACTGCCTACACTACGCCTGTCCGTCCTCTTTTAGAATACTGCAGCGCGGTGTGGGATCCTTACTAGATAAGATTGACGTAGCACATCGAAAAAGTTCAAAGAAGGGCAGCACGTTTTGTATTAACTCGGAATATGGGAGCGAGTGTCACTGAAATGATATAGGATTTGGGCTGGACATCATTAAAAGAAAGGCGTTTTTCGTTGCGACGGAATCTTCTCACGAAATTCCAATCACCAACTTTCTCCTCCGAATGCGAAAATAATTTGTTACACCGGCCTACATAGCGAGGAACGATCAACACGCTAAAATAAGGGGAATCAGGACTCGTACGGGGAGATATTGGTGTTCGTTCTTTCCGCGCGCTATACAAGATTGGAAAATAGAGAATTGTGAAGGTGGTTCGATTAATTCTCTGCCAGACACTTAAATGTGGTTTGCAGAGTATCCATGTAAGTTTAGACGTAGATTAAAGGTTTGGATGACTTACGGCAGGCTGATCTTGTAGATATGAGGTAATATTCAAATGAGAATTATGGATTCAAATATATCTCAATGGTTATTGATCCATACTCAAAATTTGCAGGGGCATTACCTGTTAAAACAAAGACGTATAGAAATGTCACAGATGTGTTTGTGCGTTTGCTACGGACAGGGACGAATCGATGCCCAGACAACTTCCGAGCCGACCACGGTGGAGAGTTTTACAATAGGAATTTCAAGACCGTGATGCAGCGGAATGGAATACATCACTACTCAACATTCACTCGCCTGAAGGCAAGTATCGTGGAGCTTCTGAACAGAACAATAAAAGGTCGAATGTGGATGCGTTTTAACCTTCGCCGCTCATACAAATGGGCAGATATACTCCCAGAAATAATTGCACAGTATAATCGGACCAAAAAGAGCAAAATAAAAATGAGACCAATGGATGTTCGTGACAATGGACTCATGGATATGGTCTACCATCGTATTAAAATGCAAGATCCCTGTAAAAAAAAAATTTGATGTAGGTGATTTGGTACGTATCTCAAAACACAATACAGCATTTGAGAAATCATACGTGCCAAACCGGTCAACAGAGATATTTTTAGTTTAGAAGGTGCAAATAATTAATCTTAGAACTCATATCTTGAAGGATATTAAAGGTGAAGAAACTGCAGGTTGCTTCTACTCCGAAGCGTTGCGGGAAAGCTCAGAACCGGATGTGTTTCTCCCGGAGAGACGACGAGGAAATAGTGCGCTAATCAAATGACTTGGTATTCCTGTAGCACAAAACCGTTGAATTGATGCTAACGATTTGCTGTATAATGGGGGGGGGGGGGGGGGGGGGGCAGTCCACAAACACCGCAGTAGCGTAACATGCACGCTAGGTTGGTTTGTTTGGGGGAGGAGACCAGACAGCGAGGTCATCGGTCTCATCGGATTAGGGAAGGATGGAGAAGGAAGCCGGCCGTGCCCTTTCAGAGGAGCCATCCCGGCATTTGCCTGGAGTGATTTAGGGAAATCACGGAAAACCTAGATCAGGATGGCCGGACGCGGGATTGAACCGTCGTCCTTCCGAATGCGAGTCCAGTGTCTAACCACTGCGCCACCTCGCTCGGTGCACGCTAGGGACGCATTAGAGTAGGTGGTGGGATTCTAGACAAACTGCTAGCAGAATTACACACCGGGATATAATTACTGTGGACCTGGAACAAAGGTTCAAAAACGCTTGGCATGGGATGATAAGAAGATTAACTTCTCGACATAGTGGGTGTGGAACACGACACTCCATTCGCTGGAAATAGAGATCCCCCAAGTCGTCACATTAAAGACCGGATTTTAGCTGATAAGACTAAGGCGTTACACAGAAGAAAGGAAGGTTGCAGCGTTTGCAGCTGATAAAACCATGCGTGGAAAAATTAAGTAGGGTTTAGGACAGACGAATTTCAAGCGACTTATGAACGCCGCATGTTGTGCGCTAAAGAAGAAGAAGAAGAAGAAGAAGAAGAATGGGAAGCAAAGATGTTTGAAGAACTGTATCCTGACAGCGATGTATGCAGCTAAAAATGCTCTGAAGTAGAAAGAAGCGGGAAAAAGAAGAGGATCGGTTAAAGCACCTCGATTTCCACCAATACCCAAGACGTTTGTGGTTTTCTTCCATTTCGCATCCTAGCCCTCTCCGCGCTCTCGACGGTAGGATCCCTCACTGGCGGTGCTGCAACTATTGCTCGAACAGTCGAGAACGTCCAAAACTCCCAAGTGAAATCAGAAGAAGCAAGAAGACATAACCACATGGCGGAAGCGGCAGCCATCGGGAAAGGACTATACTTGAAACCGAACAGGAAACGACTTGGTCTATTCATAAATTTTAAAAAAAGCCCCTTACCAGTGCTACCAGATTGGGCACTCTCAAGTACTCGTTTGTTAGAAAAAAAATTAAACATTCCAAGATTCTGTGGTGTGTTAACGCCGCATACGTTACCGACGACTGTGTGGAAAACTGTAGAATGTACAGATTTTGAATTTAGATGTTGCTGGAGGACCCGGCACCCACTGGATGTCATCTGTTATGAAAAATGGAAATCCAGTCAGTTCCACAAGAAAGTGTAAGCAGTTATCTGTATGAATTAAAAGACACTATTACAAATATATGTTTGCATGAAAATATATGTTATCACTAATTGCACAATAATCTAACAGTTAATGCAGTCGCCGTCATTGGCGATTATAGCTTGGCACCGTAGCCCTCTCTCCGGTAAATCGCCCGCGTTTCCAACCTCTAAATATTATTTGACCCACTTCCCAACGAATTTCTTTGACTTTCTAAGAATTTTAGCAGTAGCTCCATATGAAAGTTTTGGTTCCTTTGGATGATTTACAAGGAACACTGCCTCATTACGCTTCAGATATTTTGCACTCATTTTAAACTGCAACTGACAAAACGGAACATTCAACTCTCATACTATTTATCTATACAATGTGCAAAAGCGCATCGATTACGGAATGGAGGCACTCGAGAATTGTCGCTGCGGACGTTACATTTAAAATTATGGCGTACACGTTCTTGTAGAACTGAGTATACCGTCTATTATTTCGACTAATTTGGTGACCTACAACCCCCGGAAGAACTGCAACGACACTACACTCGCAGAAGACGTGTGTTCTCGATTTTTCGACGCAATCAGAACTGTCAGGCATCTATGCATCATGTTTCTCTTGACGTTTACAAAGAAGAAAGTATAAATAAGAGTTAAACATTTCTTCACCAGTTGACGTTCAGATGCAATGTAGAACGATTTGACTTTAAAAGAACGATCATCTGTATTACGCCCAAATTACTTCCTGTCAATTGAATTGAGCATTGGTGATTGGAGTATTGCATTGACTGCACTGGAGACGTACAATACCATCCCAGATATCACTGAGGCTAACAACAAACTGCATCTGGATATTAATTGTTCAAAAATTGCTCTGAGCACTATGGGACTCAACTGCTGAGAACTTCAGTCCCCTAGAACTTAGAACTACTTAAACCTAACTAACCCAAGGACATCACTCACATCCATGCCCGAGGCAGGATTCGAACCTGCGACCGTAGCGGTCGCGCGGTTCCAGACTGTAGCGCTTAGAACCGCTCGGCCACCACGGCCGGCGATATTAATGGTGAAAAAGACATTGTGGAAATAGAACCTGGTGCGTACGATGTCGAAGATGTAAACGAGGTCTTAAGAAAAACTGTCTGGATAACGTACTAAGGTATTTGCAAACATCAATGCACTTAAATCTGAAGTAAGAACTGTGAATGCAACGATTGATTTCACCAGTAAGGTTCAATGGGGCGCCTATTGAGTTTCACAAGGGGACAGGTTTTGAAAGATACTACAGTGAAACTCCAGAGAAATTGGTATAGGCGCGCGTATTCAAGTACAGAGATATGTAAACAGGCAGAATACAACGGTGCGGTCGGCAACGACTACATAATATAGGTGTCTGGCACAGTTGTCATATCGGTTACTGCTGCTACAATGGCAGGGTTACCGAACTGAGTGAGTTTGAATGTGGTGTTAAACATCAATCGGCACACGAGCAATGGGACACAGCATCTCCGAGGTAGCGATGAAGTGGGGATTTTCCTGTACGATCATTTCACGAGTAGACCGTGAATATCAGGAATCCGTTAAAACATGAAGTATCCGATATCTTTGTGTCCGGAAAAAGATCCTGCATTAACGGAACCAACGACGACTGAAGAAAATCGTTCAACGTGACAGAAGTGCAGCACTTCCGCAAATTGCTGCAGTTTTCAGTACTGGTCCATCAACAAGTATCAACGTGCGAACTATTCAACGAAACATCATCGATCTGGGCTTTCGGAGCCGAAGACCCACTCGTGCAACCTTGATAACCCCACGACACAAAGCTTTACGCCTCGCCTGGGCCCGTCAACACCGACGTTGAACTGTTGATGACTGGAAACATATTGTCTGGTCGGACGACTCTCGTTTCAAATTGTATCGAGCTGATGGACGTGTACGGGTATGGAGACAACCTCATGAATCCTTGGAACTTGTCCCGGGTTCGATTCCCGGCGGGGTCAGGGATTTTCTCTGCCTCGTGATGGCTGGGTGTTGTGTGATGTCCTTAGGTTAGTTAGGTTTAAGTAGTTCTAAGTTCTAGGGGACTGATGACCATAGATGCTTAGTCCCATAGAGCTCAGAGCCATTTGAACCATTTGAACCTTGGAACTTGGATGTCAGCAGGCGTCCGTTCTAGCTGGTGGAGGCTCTGTAATGGGGTATGGCTTGTGCAGTTGTAATTGTATTGGACCTCTGATATATCTAGATACAACTCTGACGGATGACACGTACGTAAGCATCCTGTCTGATGACCTGCATCCATTCATGTCCATTGTGCATTCCGACGGACTTGGGCAATTCCAGGAGAACAACGCGACACCCCACACGTCCATAATTGCTACAGAGTGGCTATAGGAACACTCATCTAAGTTTAAACACTTCCGTTGGCCACCAGACTCTCCAGAGATGAACATAATTGAGCATATCTTGGATGCCTCGTAACGTGCTGTTCGGAAGAGACCTCCACCCCCTCGTACTCTAACGGATTTATGGACAGCCCTGCAGGATTCATGGTGTCAGTTCTCTCTATCAATGCTTCAGTCATTAGGTGAGTCCATGCCACGTTGTGCTGCGGCACTTGTGTGTTCTCACGGGGGCCCTACACGGTATTAAGCACGTGTACCAGTTTCTTTGGCTCTTCAATGTAGTAATTTTTACAAGTCAGATCACACTGTGGACATACTGCCTGTCAGTACAATCCGTGTCGAGTGTAACATGGCAAAGAACTCCTATCTAAACGACAGTCTAATTCATACTGTTTATGGATTCTTCCTCTAAATTACAACAGGGTATAAGATTGTTGAGACTCCCACCAATGCAATTTACCTTCCAGCGACGGTTCAGACACTGGACTATTTGGAGTTGCGCATTTTGGACCAGAATAATCAGCTTGTTGACTTTCCCAGTGAGGAAATCATTGCACGATTAAATATAACGCAGGATGGGCGTACATTATAAAACCAGAGCATACAATCCACAGCATACCACTCTGGTGTCGAACCGCAGAGTGATAACATATGCGAACTACGAGTTTCTAAAATCAGTAGGCTTGAAACCTTGCAGTGATGTCCTCACTCAATACAAGCAGTCCAGCAGAGTTTGATGAGCGAATTTTATGTCAAGAATACTTCTCACATAAACATTACGCTTCAACCACATTTAACAAGAATGATGAAATTACATTTTTCATGCACCACCAAGACGCGCTGACCCTATATATTTGGAGGAATTATTCAAGGAAGCTGACAGTAGTGGTACAGTAGGATGCAAGCCTATACATAAATCTTTAGCATTCATGTTTCAAGAGATACGCTATGAACTCAATGGGTCTGAGTTCGACTGTACATGTAGTGTCGGCACTATGTCAGCCTTTAAAACATACGTCTCCGCATCACACGTGGATTTGAATGGTTTAGATAATTCAGGATGGTTGATAGACGATCCAGTGGATAGAACAACTGCAGAGTACAAACGATTTACTGCATGCATACCTCTAGAAACGCTTATTGGCTACTTAGAGGACATCAAGCACATTATTATGAACGCAAAACACGAACTGATTTTGGTCCAGAGTGTGATGGATAGTAACGCATACATTAAAGGAGCTCAAGAGGAGAATATGATCACAATTATCCAGATAATATGGAAAATGCCTCACATCAGTGCATCACACAAGGAGTGTTTGAAGCTTTTAAAAGTTCTTAATTATGGTATATATTTATCACTAACATTCCGCTCTTGGGAGATTTTTGAATACCCTATGCTACCGATGGCACCTGGACAAACATGGGCTGTTAAAACCTCTGTTCGAGTGGCAACGCCAAGATTCATCATATCTGCGTTTCAGACTGACAGAAGTAGTAATATCTGATTCCACGGTATTCGACAACTGCAAGTTAACTAATGTCAGAGTCTACATGAATCCAGAATTCTACCCATATGGCAATTTACTTCTGCAATGTGATGAAAATACATACACAGCCTAGAGTTGGTATGCAAGGTTCCATGCTTCTTACTACGAAAGTACGTTAGAAGAATCGTAATAGACTGCTCTAAACAGGACGAGATAATTAAATCTGGGCCTATAGCAGTATGAATTGAATTTAAATCATCGACAAATTTCGCGGAACACACTGCAGTGTATGCTCTACTTCTATACAGCTGTGTGATTAACTACTGGCTGCTCACCGGTGTTGTGCAACAACCTGTGTAAAGGAGCAGGTACTGCGCCAAACCCAGAGCATTCCACAATGGTATCTCAAGTTGTGAATATCATTGCAGACGCTAAGGTTTTCCATGATGATGAGCGTAGACAGTTTACATTTAAAGATGTTGCATTCACAGCACACACAGAAGATGCCGAAATGATAGAGACATTCTCAACAAACATTGCATCACTGAAGTCTTTCGAGGAAGTCAAGTGTGCTGAAACACAGAAGAGTGCAAAGTAGTTAACACACTTCTAACATGGAATTCACTGGGGTGATCCTTGCATACCTTATATAGATATGATGACGTCGCTTCGATTATTCGATCTCACGGATACCATCATATACATGAAGGAGAAGGAGAAGATCCCATGCACGCGTCAAATCTTCAAGTTTTCTGCTATTCAAGACCTGGAATTCTAAGGGTTCTCTGCTCACCATAGACTAAAGAAGAAGATGTGTGAAAATAGAGTTGCTGTGTTTCCTTACGAAAATTTAAAATTACTGTTAAGTTGGATCAGAAATAAATGAATTTTTATATCATAATGTGGGTGTACGTCTTTGCTAAATTCCCCCTGTTCCCCCTTTGATAGTATACAGTGTAGTCCAGATACTATGTGGTTTTTTTCAAGCACACTCAGATTATCTACACTCCTGGAAACGGAAAAAAGAACACATTGACACCGATGTGTCAGACCCACCATACTTGCTCCGGACACTGCGAGAGGGCTGTACAAGCAATGATCACACGCACGGCACAGCGGACACACCAGCAACCGCGGTGTTGGCCGTCGAATGGCGATAGATGCGCAGCATTTGTGCACCGCCGCCGTCGGTGTCAGCCAGTTTGCCGTGGCATACGGAGCTCCATCGCAGTCTTCAACACTGGTAGCATGCCGCGACAGCGTGAACGTGAACCGTATGTGAAGTTGACGGGCGTACAGTGGGCATGCGGGAGGCCGGGTGGACGTACCGCCGAATTGCTCAACACGTGGGGCGTGAGGTCTCCACAGTACATCGATGTTGTCGCCAGTGGTCGGCGGAAGGTGCACGTGCCCGTCGACCTGGGACCGGACCGCAGAGACGCACAGATGCACGACAAGACCGTAGGATCCTACGCAGTGCCGTAGGGGACCGCACCGCCACTTCCCAGCAAATTAGGGACACTGTTGCTCCTGGGGTATCGGCGAGGACCATTCGCAACCGTCTCCATGAAGCTGGGCTACGGTCCCGCACACCGTTAGGCCGTCTTCCGCTCACGCCCCAACATCGTGCAGCCCGCCTCCAGTGGTGTCGCGACAGGCGTGAATGGAGGGACGAATGGAGACATGTCGTCTTCAGCGATGAGAGTCGCTTCTGCCTTGGTGCCAATGATGGTCGTATGCGTGTTTGGCGCCGTGCAGGTGAGCGCCACAATCAGGACTGCATACGACTGAGGCACACAGGGCCAACACCCGGCATCATGGTGTGGGGATCGATCTCCTACACTGGCCGTACACCTCTTGTGATCGTCGATGGGACACTGAATAGTGCACGGTACATCCAAACCGTCATCGAACCCATCGTTCTACCATTCCTAGACCGGCAAGGGAACTTGCTGTTCCAACAGGACAATGCACGTCCGCATGTATCCCGTGCCACCCAACGTGCTCTAGAAGGTGTAAGTCAACTACCCTGGCCAGCAAGATCTCCGGATCTGTCCCCCATTGAGCATGTTTGGGACTGGATGAAGTGTCGTCTCACGCGGTCTGCATGTCCAGCACGAACGCTGGTCCAGCTGAGGCGCCAGGTGGAAATGGCATGGCAAGCCGTTCCACAGGACTACATCCAGCATTTCTACGATCGTCTCCATGGGAGAATAGCAGCCTGCATTGCTGCGAAAGATGGATATACACTGTACTAGTGCCGCTCTGTTGCCTGTGTCTATGTGCCTGTGGTTTTGTCAGTGTGATCATGTGATGTATCTGACCCCAGGAATGTGTCAATAAAGTTTCCCCTTCCTGGGGCAATGAATTCACGGTGTTCTTATTTCAATTTCGAGGAGTGTATATACACACACACTACTGGTCATTAAAACTGCTACACCACGAAGATGACGTACTACAGACGCGAAATTTAACCTACAGGAAGAAGATGCTGTGATATGCAAATGTTTAGCTTTTCAGAGCATTCGCACAAGGTTGGCGCCGGTGGCGACACCTGCAACGTGCTGACATGAGGAAAGTTTCCAACCAATTTGTCATACACAAACAGCAGTTAACCGGCGTTGCCTGGTGAAATGTTGTTGCGATGCCTCGTGTAAGGAGGACAAATGCGTACCATGACGTTTCCGACTTTGATAAAGGTCGGATTGTAGCCTATCGCGATTGCGGTTTATCGTATCGCGACATTGCTGCTCGCGTTGGTCGAGATCCAGTAACTGTTAGCCGAATATGGTATCGGTGGGTTCAGGAGGGCAATACGGAACGCCGTGCTCGATCCCAACGACCTCGTATCACTAGCAGTCGAGATGACAGGCATCTTATCCGCATGGCTGTAACGGATCGTGCAGCCACGTCTCGATCCCTGAGTCAACAGATGGGGACGTTTGCAAGACGACACCATTTGCACGAACAGTTCGAAGACGTTTGCAGCACAATGGACTATCAGCTCGGAGACCACGGCTGCGGTTAACCATGGCGCTGCATCACAGACAGGAGCGCAAGCGATGGTGTACTCAACGACGAACCTGAGTTCACGAATGGTAAAACGTCATTATTTCGGATGAATCCAGTTTCTGTTTACAGTATCATGATGGTCGCGTCCGAGTTTGGCGACATCGCCGTGAACGCACGTTGGAAGCGTGTTTTCGTCATCGCCATACTGACGTATCACCCTGCGTGATGGTATGTCGTGCCACTGATTATACGTCTCGGCCATCTCTTGTTCGCACTGACGGGACTTTGAACAGTGGACGTTACATTTCAGATGTGTTACGACCCGTGGCTCTACCCTTCATTCGATCCCTGCGAAACCCTACATTTCAGCAGGCTAATGCCCGACCGCATGTTGCAGGTCCTGTATGGGCCTTTCTGGATACAGAAAATATTCGACTGCTGCCCTGGCCAGCACATTCTCCAGATCTCTCACCAACTGAAAACGTCTGGTGAATGGTGGCCGAGCAACTGGCTCGTCAAAATAACCCAGTCACTACTCTTGGTGTACTGTGGTATCGTGTTGAATCTGCATGGGCAGCTGTAGGTGTACACGCCATCCAAGGTCTGTTTGACTCAATGCCCAGGCGTATGAAGGCCGTTATTACTGCCAGAGATGGTTGTTCTGGGTACTGATTTCTCTGAATCTATGCACCCAAATGGTTCTGGTATAACATATTTGTCCATCGCTTATCATCTTCATTTCTTCTTGGTGTAGCAATTTTAATGGTCAGTAATGTATTATTTTGGCTTTTAGCCGAGAAGATATTGTAATTTTACTTAAGTAAGTCATTCAGCCGTTACTCTAAATCCTGGTCTTTTAAAAACAATCATTTAAAATAATTCTGGAGAAGTTACTTGGGCCCTCAGCAGTGACCTGATCTTTGTTGTTTTGAAGAGAAAACTGTGTATTGGTTTGAGGAATAAAGTTGTGTGTGTTCTGGTATAAGTAACAGTAATTGACCTTTCCCCCTTTCCACAACCTGATCCGCTCTGTCCCGTGAAACCAGATTTCAAGCAGCAAATCGGCGTGCACATCTTTTGAACTATTCGGGTATGTGATTTCTGCCTCCACCAAATATCCCACATAAAAATCACCTGCCACGCCCCCATGATTTTTCCCCCTAATCCCTTGTATTCGTCTTTAGGCACTGTCGAACAAGCAGTACCTGTATAAATTATTCACGTCCAAGTACATGATGTGTACTCGATTCAAAGGATGTGTTGAACCTGTCACCCATCTATGGGTTATTTGCCTTGGCGTGCCTATGGACACATTGGCAAGGTCCCCCATGGATCCTTCGCACAAAGAAAAGAAGCATGTTAGGAACGGTCAATAATTCAATGGTGTACTTCTTTTTCTTGAGCACTGCATTCAAATACAACCCAAGTGCCGTGCAATAAAACGTGGGATCTAGATAATACGTTGTCATGCATAGATTTTTGAATGTCCTGAAAACGTCTACAAACAAGCACTCATCTGTTTTCATGTAAAGTCGTGCATACTCTCCGAAGGTGGAGATGTTGAATTCCCACCAGACATTCACGGCATGCTCATACTCTGCATCTGTTATGGCATCGCCTCTAAGATTGCTGAGAATGCAGAGCATGGCTTTTGTGCAGGAGACAATGCTTCAAGAAATGAGTGAGTGTCAGACAGGATGAAAGATGGCATCTTGCAGCTCTTTAAGAGACTATTATAATTTACAATTAGACATTAACGCAAATCTGAACAAATCTGCGATCTCAGAAAATTAAGGCACATCCAATGACACAACAATATTTCAATATCTTTAAAACTACAGTAGTTAATACTTCACAGTGAGTAAAGATTTACACAATGAATCTCTGAATTAACAACCTTTAATCGCTTCAACGTATGATACCTCAGATGATAGCATTGCACTTGATCTGTCATTGCTGAAAGTTACATATCGCGCACGTCTACTTTCATGACCCGCAGTTAACTCGCTACAATTAAGAATCTGTAGTTGTATTCATTTAGTGAAACAGCCTATGCACTGACTATAATTGCGAATTAATAAAATAAGCAGAAATATAAAACAAAGGAGAATAATTTAGTGAAAATTGCTCTATTCCAAAGTATGTAGCTGATGTAGATGACAGAGATTTATGTTGAGAAATGTTTATTCAAGAAAGGATATCTCAAGCAAACGGAAAGTGGTTTTGTTCCGAGGCTTACTGATCATCTACAATCACTGCAGGTTGGGGACCATTCCTACAAGAGAGTGCAAGAATTTAAATACCTAGGGGCACTTTTCACTGAGAACTCGTCATGTGAAGCAGATATAAATGCCAGAATACAAGCAGGAAACCGATCTTACCACAGCCTAGCACAACTGCTTCAGTCCAAATATCTCTCCAGACAGTTCATGATTAGACTGTACAAAACCTTGATCCAGCCTGTTGTTCTATATGGCTGTGAGACATGGAGTATCCGGAAACAGGACTTCCATAAACTCCTTGTTTTTTAGAGAAAAGTGCTTCGGAAGATCTTCGGTCCTGTCCTGGATGCAGATACTGGGGAATGGAGGATCAGATACAACCAAGAGCTTGAGGAACTATACCAGCAGCCCAACATAGCAGGAACTTTCGAAGCCAAACGAATGCAGTGGGCCGGCCATGTGGCCCGGATGGAGGATCACAGATGGCCTCCGAAGCTCCTGGATTTCACACGTACAGGAAAGAGACCGCCAGGGAGACCCAAGAAGCGTTGGAGGAATGGACTCCGTGAAGATTTAAACCAAGCGTCAATAGATGTGGACGAATGGCGGATAGCAGCAATGGACAGAATACAGTGGAGGAGGAAACTTGTAGATGCGTGCGGTCCACTGGGCCTGATCATGTAGTAGTAGTAGTAGTAGTAGTAGTAAAACGGAAAGTGGTCCTACGATATTCAGTTAAAATACAGACAGAAAATACCCAAATCAAGATACGCGAAATCTGTGTCCAGTTCGCAATCACAATAAACGATATATTCACCAGATCAAAACAGTTCAGAGTTCAACGTAATAATTCACAAATTAACACACACGATGGAAATAATAGTAACTCTTACTCTGCCTATTCTCAGCTCCGTAAATCAAGCGGAAATAGAGTACCACTCTGGAGCACATTCAGACCTCTCGAAATATAAAGTCCCTTCAGAAGTTGAAGTATAGCAGCAGCAATTCACTGCCCAGAATCACGACTAAATATCGCTCGTACCACTGGCATTGACCACTTTCCTGAACTAAACTAATACATTACAACAATGTTTAAAGAAAGTAAATGTTATAAATATTCAGTCACACACAAGTCATTCTAAATAATTACAAATCAAGAACTGTTCATAAATAAATACGCTAATATTCCTGCATTGGTGTGCTCACGTTAAATCACAACGAATTGTCGTTAAATATCATTTAAACAATTATTTATGCCTTCTTGACACAAGTGTCTCTTGGTTCTCTTTTCAATCGTGGTATCAACTAACACATGTAACTGACTACTGTTAAATTACCACAGTTTTTAATAGCACTTGCAATCAGCATTTGAATAAGGCTACTGGCAAAATAGTAAACTGTTCATCAAATAAATACCCAAGTATGACAAAATATGAGGTACTGATGCTGTGTTCGTTTGCTGTGTATAAGTGGAGAATACGATGTCTGACAAACATTTGCATAATGGTAAAGATATAAAATACGTCGTAAATAAACAAATAAAGTAGATACAGATATGTAACTCGCCCCTATGAGTACATTGAGCTATTCTTTTTAAACTGAGCCATGTATATCCCGAGTACCTAAAGTATGAGTAAAGACGCATCTGGTTAGCTCGTATGGACTGTTGTTTAGAAGAGCAACTACTCTGCAAAAACCGTTAGGTACCGTCGCATTGGGATGCTCTTGGCAGACGTGTTTCACAACGAACATCCTCTCCCCGAACCGTGCAAGAACTGAAAACGACCTGGAGAGAGAAGTGGTACAATATTCCCCAAGGACGCCTCAATCGCCAGCATGAATAAGAGGTGCAAAATGTACATTAGTGCTGGAAGAGGGCAGATTGCTTACTGAGAGTCCGATATCGACCTTTATGTTGGGAGTCGGACCAACATGAACGTTATTTATATGTTATCCTGCTTTCCCATGTATGAAATCCGTACCATTTTTCGTTATAAATATACCACTTCATCTCTGTTACGTATGTACTGTGTCTCATGTCGTCCATCATTGCCTATGATTATTCTTATCTAGCTACGTCTCTGTTCCTTAGCAATTGTCAAGCGGTGTAACATCTTCATCTGGTGTCGCCCCGAGCCCCAGAGAAAAGTAATAGGACGAGTACTGTCCATGTGATACGTTAACGAATCGTCGGATAGTATTAGCTTAAAATCAGGCTGTTATATATGAGGAAGTTTCATCACAAGTGTAGTGACATCTATTTAGATTTCGGCAAAACATCCGTCTGGTGCAAAGACTGCCAGTTAAGTCTTAAGTTACAGAAACGTAAGGTTGTGCGCCGGCCGCAGTGGCCGTGTGGTTCTAGGCGCTACAGTCTGGAACCGAGCGACCGCTACGGTCGCAGGTTCGAATCCTGCCTCGGGCATGGATGTGTGTGATGTCCTTAGGTTAGTTAGGTTTAATTAGTTCTAAGTTCTAGGCGACTGATGACCTCAGAAGTTAAGTCGCATGGTGCTCAGAGCTATTTGAACCATTTTTGTAAGGTTGCGCGTTTCCCAAAATGTTCGACTAAGTGATTAATGTGTCACAACCATAGCAGTCACATCTTAAAAGTTATTAGAAGAAAAATGTGTAGATATATCTGAAATTGGAAATTTGTTGGGAGATCTTTCGGGACCAAACTGATGAGGTCATCGGTCCCTAAGCCTACATACTACTTACTCTATCTTAAACTAACTTACACTATGGACAACACACATACCCATGCCCGAGGGATGACTCGAACCTCCGACGGGGGGAGCCGCACGGACCATGACAAGGCGCCTAGACCCCGCGGCTATCCTGCTCGGCCGATATAACTGAGTGGACAATGACGTAAAGTCAGTTGCAGGTAAAATAAATGAAATGACTCTATTCATTGGTAGAGTGTTTGGAAACTGCAGTCTGTCTTCGAAGAAACTTCCTTACAAAATGCTTGAACAGCAAAGCCGAAATATTGTTCAAATTTGCTGTATCCACATAGCTCGAAATTAAAGAGGACACTGAAAGTTTTCGAAGAAGGGCAGGACGAATTGTTATGGCTTGTCTGGTCTGTCATAAAAAGTATGAAGCATTCTATAGTGATTTACTAATATTACACGGAGAGAAACGTTGAAGGATTAGCTAAGTGGGTAAGTGGTAGACTAAATCCATGGCGCGTGGTTTGGCGTTCTGTGCACCATGTCCTCCTCGATAAGAGCGCTCGTGCGACGTGGTCTCTGGTCGTTAATGGAAAATACATGACACGACTTCGTCTACGTGCCATAAAAATGACAGATTCCTCGCTATGCCCTCGTCGTCACGCGCTTGGTACGGATGAACATCGATGATTTGTGCATCTTCTGCAGAGGCGTGGCAGCTGACTCAGAAAAGTGCAAAAAGTGGCAGTTGGCACTAAACAAAGAAAAGTGCTAGGTCATCCACATGGGTACTAAGAAAATCCGATAAATTTTGGGTATATGATAAATCGCACAGATCTAAGGGCTGTCAATTCGACTAAATACCGAGGAATTACAATTACGAGCAACTTAAATTTCAAAGACCATATAGATAATATTGTGGGGAAGGCGCAACAATGACTGCGCTTTGTTGACAGAACACGTAGAAGATGCGACAAACCCAATAAAGAGACAGTCTACATTACACTTGTCCGTCCTCTGCTGGAATATTGCTACACTGTATGGGATCCTTACCAGGTAGTATGGCGGAGGACATTGAAAAAGTGCAAAGAAGGGCAGCTCGTTTCGTGTTATCGCGCAATAGGGGTTAGACTGTCACTGATATGATACGCGAGCTGGGGTGGCAGTCACTGAAACAAAGGCGGTTTTATTTGTGGCGAGATCTATTTACGGAACTTCAATCACAAACTTTCTCTTCCGAATACGAAAATACTTTGTTGACATCCACCTACATAGGGAGCAATGATCATCATAATAAAATAAGAGAAATCACAGCTGGAAGGGAAAGATTTAGGTGTTCCTTTTTCCCACGCGCCATTCGAGAGTGGAATGGTAGAGAAGTAGTACGAAAATGGTTCGATGAAACCTCTGCCAGGCACTTAAGTATGAATTGCAGAATAACCATGTAGATGTAAAGGCACATATAGAAGATGCTTGCTACATACTGCTCCCCATGCCATTGCACCGATGTCACTTCTGCTCCCTTATGAGACTTATTTTCCAAGTACGAAGACCAACGCTGTGAATTGGATAAAAGGCCTCTCGATCTCTTATTTACTCCATGAAGGCGATAACAGTGTTCTTAATTTTTGGACATTCCTGCAAATCGCTTTACTTTTCCCATGCGCCATCTACGATACCGTCAACACTATGCCAACTTTTTGGGTAGTGCCTTCTTCAATCCCCCCCTGCAGCTGTGGTGCCCCGGGTATGAGAAGGTGATATGAATGTGATTAGCACCATGACTCGGTCCAGAGTACCGGCAAAATGGAATAGTCTTCGCGGAGACGTGCCTGGAACATGCCTGACTGCCTTGGGTTTCTACCCACAAGTTGGCGGAGCGCGGATGCCATTTTGCTTGTTCTGCCCAGGATTGCGTTTTTGTAATTCCATATACGTTTTCTTGGTTATTGATGCTAATTACACATCATTATTTTTCGCCTGGAGAGCGTCCTATGCGATCTAAGAAATAACAAACGAAAAACAAAAAACAAAACAAAAATGTTATGATACATAATCTGAAAAAATACTGATGTTGAAAAAGTATACTTACTTACGTTTTCAAGAAATATTTTGTTTATTTTATGAAGGAGACGGTCATTTATTTTAAAACAACAGAGATTTTTATCTGCTTTGTCATTAAACAACTGTAAAAAACGTTGGTGGAGCAGTTAAAAATTAAAAAAAGTCGTTAAGGAGATGGTTAAGAAGACTGCTAACGACAAGCGCGAAATCCAGGTTCGAAACCCAATCGGGCAAGAATTTGCACTTGTCGCCGTGGGGTTCGTTTCAAGACTCGATTTCTTTTTCGCCAAATACCTACCTGTTTCAATAAAACTGAGCCAACCGAAGGTTCACACACGTACATAAGGAACACAATAACACGGCACAAAATAACAGTGAGAAAGTGTCAGCAATTACTTTCAATATCTGATAATTCCTCTTCTTCAAGCATGTCTGATATCCTGTAAGTTGGTATTTTTGCTAGGCAATTGTTTGGAAGGGTACGGACCGATTTTTGTAAGTCAAGCAGCACTTCGCCATCTTGTGCGTCGATAAGTACAGAGCCCTAGATGTCGCAGGCGTAGTGAACGTGCTGAGATTCACACACTCGCTGCATGCGATATGTGTTTGAATCCCAACTGACGAGGGGAGGCTACGGCGATGGGATCACGGATTTACTTCAAACTTTGTGCACTTTTGCCTATTAGGACAATATAATGTGCAAGTAGTAAGGCTTACTACTGAGGCGATTTCGAGAAAATCGCAAGCGAAGTTTAACGCGTCAGTAATATACCGGAACGTTGTAACCCTGAGCACTAGTTGGCGGCGGCCATGTGGTTAGCGTCCAAGCTCCTTTTCTTAATTTATACTTTTTTTCAATACAAATCCTATTGCTCAGACAGTCCACAGCGTCGGTGTAGCTGCCTCGTCCGCCCTGGTAACCCGTTCGTTTTCTTTGGCAATTACACAGACGCCACCACAGACGCCGACGCCAGCGTTTCAGCGGCCGCGGGCGCGGACCGCAGAGAGAACGCCTCCATGGGGAGGGGATTTAAGACGGGCGCCCGCCCTCAGGAGCTCAATTCGTCAGCGCACCTGACGATGGAGACAAGTGTGGTCGCCGAAATATTGTACCCATTGGACACTATGGACCGGCAGTGCACCCGTGGACTGTTCGAGCAAGAAATACGCCGGGAGAAACTGAAGAATCACACTAACTCTATTATTTCGTACATATTACATTTGAGAGATAATACGATCAAAAGACACAAGTATTTGCTTGAACTTTTATTGAATTTCCGATGTTATTTAGCCGTTTACTAACTTTTATTATTACAACAAATGTCATCTATTACTTCTATAGGCAACTTACGAAATTCGTCAGTCACCTTCCGATTCCTTCATATTTGATTGACAACGAACGGGATATAGCTTCTCATGGAGATGTTATTAAAATACATTCATTCGTACGTCGCCAATTTCCGTCACAGATATTACGAAAATGTTGTGTTACGCATGGTTTGCACCCATATTGTCGGAAGACAGAGAAATTTTTCAAAATGCCAGCGACCTTTGTTTTTCCTCTTTAGAAACTCTAAGGATTCTTTGTGGATGCGGGAAAACTGCATTCATTCGATGTAGTAGATGCCGTTTTATTTTATGTTTTCTGTGTCTGTATGAAAAATATCATCTTGTAACTTGTAATGTCGAAAGCACATCTGACGATTATTTGTACATTACCGTCATGTTCTGGCGTATTGTATCATATTATATTATTGAATAAAGTTATTTAAAGCTTTATTTATCAATGTTTGTCTGGGCTTTCGTCCTTGAAACCCCTATCTGCAGATGGAAGTGTCCTAGTATAAAGCACTTTTTAGCACCTTACCCGACTGCAGATATGTATAAGGGATTCGGAAATCACGACAGTCATACATTTTCAGTAAAACTTTAGGCGTTTGAACGTTTAGTTGTCGATAGTTATAAGAATAATACTTTTATATAGTAAAAATTAGAAAACAACCAAATAATATTGGAAAATCAATAACAGTTCATGCAGATACACGTGTCTTTTTATCATATTACCTTTCAAACGTAAAATGTGTGAAATAATATGATCAGTTTTAACGAAATAGAGATTTAAAAAATGAGTGGGACTCGATGCAGCGATCCACCGATTATGATGCTTGAACGCTAACCATATGACCCCTGCCTCTCTTGCTGCCGGTCGCAACGCACTGATACGTTATAGATGTGTAAAACTTCTCTTGCGATTTTCTCGAAATCGCCTAAGTAGTACGCCTTACTACTTGCACATATGCTGCCCTAAAGGACGACTAAAAGTGTATAAAGTTTGTACTAAATTCGTGATCCGAAAGTCGTGGTTTCCCGTTTCGAGTAGATTTTCGGCATCCTAAAAGATGACATTGAAATATGTTTCCCCTCTCAATAATTACACGCTACACTCTATCCTTCATAACTTCCTTCTCGGCATTCAGTCACCACTGGACAGTGTTGTAATTACAGATGTTGAGAGTTGAATCGAAAACATGGACGTATTATCACGACTCGTTTCTAAAATGTATATGAAAGCAATTTCTTTATTGGTACAACCAATTTTATATTTTTGTACAGTACCTGACCAAATGTAAGTAAAGCCCACCAAAGACATGTATGGATGTCAATGTAACTTCGTACACGTACACTATGTGATCGAAAGTATCAGGACACCTGGCTGAAAACGATTTACAAGTTTGTGGAGCCCTCCATCGGTAATGCTGGAATTCAATATGGTGTTGGCCAACCCTTAGCCTTGATGACAGCTTCCACTCTCGCAGCTATACGTTCAGTCAGGTGCTGGAAGGTTTCTTGCGGAATGGAAGTCCATTCTTCACGGAGTGCTACACTGAGGACAAGCATCGACGTTGGTCGGTGAGGTCTGGCACGGAGTCGGCGTTCCAAAACATCCCAAAGGTGTTCAATAGGATTCAGGTCAGGACTCTGTGCAGGACAGTCCATTACAGGGATGTTATTGTGGTGTAACCACTCCAACACGGGCCGTGCGTTATGAACACGTGCTCGATCGTGTTGAAAGATGCAGTCGCAATCCCCGAATTGCTCTTCAACAGTAAGAAGCAAGAAAGTGCTTAGCCGGCCGGGGTGGCCGAGCGGTTCTACGCGCTACAGTCTGGAACCGCGCAACCGCTACGGTCGCAGGATCGCATCCTGCCTCGGGCATGGATGTGTGATGTCCTTAAGTTAGTTAGGTTTAAATAGTTCTAAGTTTTAGGGGACTGATGACCACAGCAGTAATGTCCCATAGTGCTCAGAGTCATTTTTTGAAAGTGCTTAAAATACCAACGTAGGCCTGTGCTGTGATAGTGCCACGCAAAACGACAAGGGGTGCAAGCCCACACCATGAAAAACATGACCAGAGCATAACACCACCACCTCTGAATTTTACTGTTGGAACTACACACGCTGCCAGATAACGTTCACCAGGCATTCGCCACAGCCACACCCCGCAATCGGATCGCCACATTGTGTATCGGGATTCGTCACTCCACACAACTTTTTTACACTGTTCAATCATCCAATGTCTGCGCACCTTACACCAAGCGAGGCGTCGTTTGGCATTTACCGGCGTGATGTGTGGCTTATGAGCAGCCGCTCGACCATGAAATCCAAGTTTTCTCACTTCCCGCCTAACTGTCATAATGCTTGCAGTGGTTCCTGAGGCACTTTGGAATTCCTCTGTGATGGTCTGGATAGTTGTCTGCCTATTACAACAAAAAAAAGGTTCAAATGGCTTTGAGCACTATGGGACTTGACATCTGAGGTCATCAGTCCCCTAGAACTTAGAACTACTTAAACCTAACTAACCAAAGGACATCACACACATCCATGCCCGAGGCAGGATTCGAACCTGCGACCGTAGCGGTCGCGCGGTTCCAGACTGAAGCGCCTAGAACCGCTCGGCCACTCCAGCCGGCTGCCTATTACACATTACGACCCTCTTCAACTGTCAGTGGTCTCTGTCAGTCAACAGACGTGTTCGGCCTGTACGCTTTTATGCTGTACGTTCCCTTTTCGTTTCCACTTCACTATCAAATCGGAAACAGTAGACCTAGGGATGTTTAGAAGTCTGGAAATCTGGCGTACAGACGTGTGACAAAAGTGACACCCAATCACCCGACCACGTTCGAAGTCCGTGAGTTCCGCGTAGCTCCCCATTCTGCTCTCTCACGATGTATAATGACTACTGAGGTCGCTGATATGGGTACCTGGCAGCATGTGGCAACAAAATGCACCTAATATGTAAAACGTAAATTTCTGGGGTCCTCCGTATACTTTTGATCACATAGTGTACATACCATCAGCAGTAAATGACTAGAATTGCAATCTCAGGTAGAACAGCCACCAAAGTGTATTAGTGCTGTTCGTGACTAGTGTTGTTACCAGTCCCAGTAGGTTACATAAGGAGCGTGAACATCATCAGATGTTCGCTATGATCAGTATCAAAGATACAGAGATGCCTCATACTCGTGTGAGATGGCGTTATAAGCACCTGACAGAATATGAAAGGGGTCTTATTTCTGGTGTCGAAGCTCGTCGTCAAGGTTCCGATCGACCTCGTGTGAATGTCTGCACCTGCCATCCGAGAATAAGTGATGGACTCACTGCATCATTCTGTGCTATCCTGCACCATTAGTCGGTGACTAGCAGCAGCCGGCCTAGGGAATTACTGTCCCAAGGGTAGGTTACCCTTAACATCACAACACAAACCGCTGCCTTTGGAATGGTGCTGTGACTGAGAAGCATAGACTGCTGACAATGGCATCACACTGTATTCAGCAATGAATCGCAGTTCTTCACGGCCTCGGATGATTATCGTCAAGTGAGAAACGCTGATGACTGGGGGAGAGGTTCCATTCTTCCAATGTTTTGGATAGGTAAAAGAGTGTTACTCCTGGTGTCGTGGTGTGGAGAGCCATCGTGTATGACTTTACGTCACAGTTGGTACTGACTGAGGGAACTCTCAAAGCACAGTGGAGCGTCACGTATTACCTCTCATGCAACAGTTCCGTGGTGACATTTTGCCACAGGACAATTCTGGTCCATACACGTCTCTCTACAAACTGTGTGCCAGAAGTTGATGTACTCCAATGGCTAGCAAGAACCCCAGATTTGTCCCCAATAGAACATGAGTTGGACTAACTCGGACGTCAACTTCGTCCCTTGTGCTAGTATCCAGGATATCAAGGGCCAGTTACAACTGTTGTGGGCCAGCTCGCCTCAACAGAGGATACAACGGCTTTATTACACCATTCCCAACCGAACCGCCGGAACCATTTGAACCCAACCGACCAGCGCGTGGATCCAGGCTGGAGGGTTTGCAGCGTCATACTATTAAATGATCTCATCCTGTCAAGTTCTTTGTAAATTTGGCTTGATTTTAAAATCACTGAAATAACATCTCATACCCTCTCAATACGTGAAGTCTCATTTCGTTTCCTCCTTCCCTTCTGGGTGCGTCATTTTTTTGTCGGGCACTGTATTTATTGTTTTAACCTTGTCTTAAGGTCATATTCGCATCAGTGTGCAGCATATTAGTATTATTCGTTTTGAGAATTATGCATTATCACTAACTTTAGGAGGTCAGTCAAAATTATGGGTCTGATTACCCCTGTCAGCACTTCAGCTTATAAAATATCGCGGTACGCTATTCGGGTGTATCGTGATTTCATCGTTTTTCCAATGGCTTCGAAAACAGTAATTGAAAACACTGGTTCCGTTGGTTGGTTGGATGGTTTGGGGGATGGTATCAAACAGCAGGTCATCGGTCCCATCGGATTTGCGAAATATCGTGAATGAAGTCGACTGTGCCCTTTCAAAGGAGCCATCTCGGCATTTGCCTAAAGTGATTTAGGGAATTCACGGTAAACCTAAATAAGTATGGCCGGACTCAGGTTTGAACCATAGTCCTCCCGAATGCGAGTCCAGTGTGCTAACCACTGCGTCACCTCGCTCGGTACTGGTTACGTCTGAGGATCACAGTGAGACAAATGTGGCGATGCGTCGTACTGATTAGGGCGACAAGATCTAACTGCGGTGTATGAAATCGCATGTTAAAGCAACCTTGAACTCTGTAAAATGAACGAATGGCCTCATGAGTCTGAATAAATTAGGGAGAAGAATGTATGATTTATTACGGATATCGGGGAGAAGATCAAATTGAATCAGTCTCGTATTCCGAAGGATCATTGTCCAAATATCTCCCCGGCAATCGATATTCAAGGTTTCCATGGTATTCCGATTTCGGTTAAGGACAGAGAATCCCAACGTTGATTCATCTGTAATGAATTCGTAATCGATATACGTTAAACCCAAATCTTCCTCCGTTCTTTCCTTAGAATAAAGGAGAAGAGGGGAGGAGATATATGATAGCAGCACAGCGAGTACTTTTCACCTAACACTGTAAAATGGTTTTCGGTGAATAAATCTACAAGTAAATGAAGACATTTAACTACATAAGGTACAACCAATAACGCGTACCTCGTATCGCTCTGGTTTGCGAAACCGGAAGATGAAACAGACCCGGAGTGAATCCGCTCGGCGGTTTCTCGACCATGGCTGGTGCACCGACCAGTCTGAGCGTGGTTCTTAGGCGATTTTCCCTCCCTCGTTCAGGCAAATGCTGGGCTGGTCCCCTCTTTCTGCCTCCTGCCTCAGGAAAAAGATACACAAACACTTAAAATACGATAACACACAGATTGAAGTTTGCACAGTTCACACTCAGGAAGCTCAGATGACTTCCCTCGCTTAGGTAACTGATGACTGTGGAGACAGGGAGGACATGCGGCTGCAAAGTTGGGAAAAAAAGAAAAAAAAGCCCTAACTTGAGAACAATAGAGCCCGTATTAGACCTGGTAAACGAAAAAGCAACATAAAAAGAATGTACACACATCAAAAACGTTTTGTATCACCTCGGTCCCGAAAGTTCTGGGACCTGTACAGAAAATTGGAATGGATATCAACATAAACATCATTTCAGCCCTTTTTATTGCTAATGAAAACCACACATTGCGTATTCTACCACCATACAGCTAAACCTTCAGAGGTGGTGATCCAGATTGCTGTACACACCGGTTCCTCTAATACCCAGTAGCACGTCCTCTTGCATTGATGCCTGCCTCTATTCCTCGTGGCATACTATCCACAAGTTCATCAAGACACTGTTGGCCCAGATTGTCCCACTCCTCAACGGCGATAAGGCGTAGACTCTCAGAGTCATTGGTAGTTCAAGTCATCCATAAACAGCCCTTTTCAATCTATCCCAGGCATTTTCTATAGGGTTCATGTCTGGAGAAGATGCTGGCCACTCTAGTCGAATGATGTCGTTATCCAGAAGCAATTCATTCACAAGATGCGCACGATCGGGGCGTGAGTTTTCGTCCATGAAGACGAATGCCTCGCCAATATGCTGCCGACGGTTGAACTGTCGGTCGGAGGATGGTATTCACGCATCGTACAGTCGTTATGGTGCCTTCCATGACCACCAGCGGCGTACATCGGCCTCACATAATGCCACCCCGAAACAGCAGGGAACCTCCATTTTGCTGCACTCGTTGGACAGTGAGTCTAAGGTGTTCAGCCTGACCGGGTTGCCTCCAAACACGTCTCCGACGATTGTCTGGTTGAAGACATACGTGACACTCATCAGCGAAGAGAACATCATGCCAATCCTGAGGGGTCCATTTGGCATGTTGTTGGACCCATCTGTACCGCGCTGTATGGTGTCGTGGTTGCAAAGATGGACCTCGCCATGGACATCGGGAGTGAAGTTGCGCATCATGCAGCCTATTGCGCACAGTTTGAGTCTCATAACATGACGTCCTGTGGCTGCACGAAAAGAATTATTCAAAATGATGGCGTTGCTGTCAGGGTTCCTCAGAGCCATAATCCGTAGGTAGCCCTTGGGCGGCCTGAGCGAGGCATGTCATCGACAGTTCCTGTCTCTCTGTGCCTCCTCAATGTCCGAACAACATAGATTTGGTTCACTCAGACACGCCTGAACACTTTCCTTGTTGATAGCCCTTGCTGGCACAAAGTAACAATGCGGACGCTATGGAACCGCGGTATTGACCGTCTAGGCACGGTTGAACTACAGACGACACGTGCCGTGTACCTCCTTCCTGGTGGAATGACTGGAACTCATCGGCTGTCGGACCCCCTCTGTCTAATAGGCGGTGCTTATGCATGGTTGTTTACATCTTTGGGCGGGTTTAGTGACATCTCTGAACAGTTAGAGGGACTGTGTCTGTGATACGATATCCACAGTCAACGTCTATCTTCAGGAGTTCTGGGAACCGGGGTGATCAAAATTTTTTTTGATGTGTGTAATCAACATATCAAAAAGAAAATAGTACAAATTGACTGTGATGTCATAGAACCAGCGGAAGATTTTGTATGCCACTTGGTTATAATTAAAGTGCAGCTGTTCACAGAGGTTCAGAAATGGTTCAAATGGCTCTGAGCACTATGGGACTTAACATCTGAGGTCATCAGTCCCCTAGAACTTAGAACCAATTAAACCTAACTAACCTAAGGACATCACACACATCCATGCCCGAGGCAGGATTCGAACCTGCGACCGTTGCAGTCTCGCGATTCCAGACTTAACGGCCTAGAACCGCTCGGCCACCTCGGCCGGCCGTTCACAGAGGTCCAGTGTGAGCTGTAATTACCGTATGGCAACGAAACTTGGCAGATATTGTAATGCTTTAATGCGGGACCGATTTACGCTGGAAAAAATTAGCTCCAATTTTGGCCACCAAGTGCAAATCTGGCGCTGTGAATGCAAGAAAGTCGTATAGAAGTATTTCCATGTACAATGGATTACGAAAGGCACGTGGGCAGAAAAGGTCAAACAAGTGATAAAATCGGAATGGTGATGTTGTTATTAACTGCCGCTTTCACAGTTTGTTGAATGTGAGTGTTGGAAACGTCGACGACATGCTGCATCCGTAAAATGACATAATCAACAGTTGCTGGCAACAGTTCCGGTGGAATCTGAGTAACGTGTTCCTGTATACTGGTCTTCAGATGAGGTAGTGACGGAACGTGTCCCTGGCAAACACGTTCATTTAGATACCTCCAAAACAAAAAAATCACATGGAATCAGATCAGGTGATTTTGCAGGCCACGCATCTGGAAACCTTGCGAAGATAACAAATTCGTAGAAGTTTGCATTAAGCAACTCTTTCACTGGGCGAGCGATATGTGATGTTGCCCCATCATGCTTCAAAACAATGATTTCACCATAGTTACGTTCTCCCAAAGCAGGAATCTACTGTACAAGGAGGTCTCAATGACGTCCATACGTCAAGGGTCACCTGACGGGCTCTCTGTGTGTATCCTCTTCAAAGGAAACGGACCGAGAATTATGGTGCTTGTGAATCCACAGCACAAAGTCACATAGGGCGAATGCAATGGCTCTTAGTGCGATTTAAGGTCCCCCAAATTCCGCTGTTCTACACTACTGCCCATTAAAATTGCTACACCAAGAAGAAATGCAGATGATAAACGGGTATTAATTGGACAAATATATTATACTAGAACCGACGTGAGATTACATTTTCACGCAATTTGGGTGCATAGATCCTGAGAAATCAGTACCCAGAACAACCACCTCTGGCTGTAATAACGCCTGGGCATTCAGTCAAACAGATCTTAGATGGCGTGTACAGGTACAGGTGCCCATGCAGCTTCAACACTATACCACAGTTCATCAAGAGTAGTGACAGGCGTATTGTGACGATCCAGTTGCTCGGCACCATTACCAGACTTTTTCAATTGATGAGAGATCTGGCCAGGGCAGCAGTCGAACATTTTCGGTATCCAGAAAGGTCCGTATAGGACCTGCAACATGCGGTCGTGCATTATCCTGCTGAAATGTAGGGTTTCGGAGGGATCAAATGAAGGCTAGAGCCACAGGTCCTAACACATCTGAAATGAAACTTCCACTGTTCAAAGTGCCGTCAATACGAACAAGAGGTGACCGAGACATGTAACCAACGGCACCCCATACCATCACGCCGTTTGATACGCCAGTATGGCGATGACGAATACACGCTTCCTATGTCCGTTCACCGCGCTGTCGCCAAACACGGATGCCACCATCATGATGCTGTAAACAGAAGCTGGATTCATCCGAAAAAATGACGTTTCGCCATTCGTGCACCCAGGTTCGTCGTTGAGTACACCATCGCTTGCGCTCCTGTCCGTGATGCAGCGTCAAAGGTAACTGCAGCCATAGTCTCCGAGATGATAGTCCATGCTGCTGCAAACGTCGTCGATCTGTTGGTGCAGTTGGTTGTTGTCTTGCAAACGTCTCCATCCGTTGACTCAGGGATCGAGACGTGGCTGCACGATCCGTTACAGCCATGCGGATAAGATGCCTGTCATCTCGACTGCTAGTGATACGGGGCCGTTGGGATCCAGCACGGCGTTCCGTATTACCCTCGTGAACCCACCGATCCCATATTCTACTAACAGTCATTGGATCTCGACCAACGCGAGCAGCAATGTCGCGATACGATAAACCGCAATCGCGATAGGCTACAGTGCTTCCTTTATCGAAGTCGGAAACGTGATGGTACGCATTTCTCCTAGTTACACGAGGCATCACAACAACGTTTCAACAGGCAACGCCAGTCAACTGCTGTGTGTGTATGAGAAATCGGTTGGAAACTTTCCTCATGCCAGCACGTTGTAGGTATCGCCACCGGCGCCAACCTTGTGTGATTGCTCTGAAAAGCTAATCATTTTGCATATTACAGCATCTTCTTCCTGTCGGTTAAATTTCGCGTCTGTAGCACGCCATCTTCGTGGTGTAGCAATTTTAATGACCAGTAGTGTATGTTTTCACTGCACCCTGTAGTGTAAAACGTTCTTCATCGCTTCATAGGCTATTGCCTCGCCACATGTCAACTTCGATTCGTATCAAAAACCAAAGAACAAATTCAGAACTTTGCTGCGAGTCATGAGGTTTCAATTGCTGCATCATCTCGATCTTGTACGGGTACCAGTGTAAAATAGACCATTGTATGGACAATTCTTGTGATACCGCATTAGCACTAGCACACCCGGGGCGCATGCTGCATGGTCAGTTACAGCAACAGCAACCTCATCAATAATTCCCATCGAAATAGGACGCACAGACTCGTGGGGATAACATATTAGACCTGCTGGTGACAAAAAGATCCGAACTATTTGAAACAGTTAACGCAGAACAGGGAATCAGCGATCATAAAGCTGTTACAGCAGCGGTGATTTCAGCCGTAAATAGAAATATTAAAAAATGGTAGGAAGATTTTTACCGTTTAGAAAAAGGGACAAAAAGCAGATTTCAGAGTACTCGACGGCTCAACACAAAAGTTTTATCTCAAGTTCAGATAGTGTTGAGGATCAGTGGACAAATTCAAAAGCATCGTACAATATGCATTAGATGATTATGTGTCAAGCAAGATCATAAGAGTTTAAAAAGAGCCACCGGGGTACAATAATCGAGTTAGAAACTGCTACGGAAGCAAAGGGAACTTCACAACAAACAAACATAGCCAAAGGCTTGCAGACACGAAGCGAAATGTAGTGTGAGGAGGGCTATGCGAGAGGCGTTCAAAGAATTCGAAAGTAAAGTTTTGTGTACTGACTTGGCAGAAAATCCCAAGAAATTTTTGTCTTATGTAAAAGAGGTAGATGGATCAAAACAAAATGTCCAGACAGTCTGTTACCAAAATGGTACTGAAACAGATGATGATAGACTAAAGGCCGAAAAACTAAATGTCTTTCTCCAAAGCTGTTTCACAGAGGAAGAGTGTACTGTAGTTCCTTCTCTAGGTTGTCGCACAGATGACAAAATGGTAGATATCGAAATAGATGACAGAGGAATAGAAAAACAATTAAAATCGCTCGAAAGATGAAAGGCCACTGGACCTGATGGGATACCAGTTCGATTTTACACAGAGTACGCGAAGGATCTTGCCCTCCTTTTTGCAGCGGTGTACCGTAGGCCTCTAGAAGAGCGTAGCGTTCCAAAAGCTTGGAAAGGGGCACAGGTCATCCCCGTTTCCAAGAAGGGACGTCGAACAGAACGATAGACCTATATCTCTAACGTCCATCAGTTGTAGAATTTTGGAACACGTATTATGTTCGAGTATAATGACTTTTCTGGAGACTAGAAATCTACTCCCTAGGAATCAGCATGGGTATCGAAAAAGACGATTGTGTGAAACCCAGCTCGCACTATTCGTCCACGAGACTCAGAGGGCCATAGACACTGGTTCCCAGATAGATGCTGTGTTTCTTGACTTCCGCAAGGCGTTCGATTCAGTTCCCCACAGTCGTTTAATGAACAAAGTAAGAGCATATGGGCTATCAGACCAATTCTGTGATTGGATTGGAGAGTTCCTAGATAACAGAACGCAGCATGTCATTCTCAATGGAGAGAAGTCTTCGGAAGTAAGTGATTTCAGGTGTGCCACAGGGGAGCGTGGTAGGACCGTTGCTGTGGATGACATCGGAAGTTCTCTGAGGCTTTTTCCAGATAATGCTATAGTATATCGAGAGGTTGGAACAATGGAAAATTGTACTGAAATGCAGGAGGGTCTGCAACGAATTGACGCATGGTGCAGGGAATGGCAATTGAATCTCAATGTAGACACGTGTAATGTGCTGCGAATACATAGAAAGAAAGATCCTTTATTATTTAGATACAAATAGCAGGTCAGCAACTGGAAGCATTAATTCCATAAATTTTCTGGGAGTAGGCATTAGGAGTGTTTTAAAATGGAATGACCATATAAAATTAGTCGTCGGTAAAGCTGATAACAGATTGAGATTCACTGGAAGAATCCTAAGGAAATGCAGTCCGAAAACAAAGGAAGTAGGTTACAGTACACTTGTTCTCCCACTGCTTGAATACTGCTCACCGGTGTGGGATCCTTACCAGATAGGGTTGATAGAAGAGAGAGAGAAGATCCAACGGAGAGCAGCGAACTTCGTTACAGGATCATTTAGTAATCGCGAAAGCGTTACGGTGATGAAAGATAAACCCCAGCGGAAGACTCTGCAAGAGTAATGCTCGGTGCCTCGGTACGGGCTTTTGTTGAAGTTTCGAGAACATACCTTCACCGAGGTATCACGTATATCTCTCGAAGAGTCCATGAGGATAAAATCAGAGATTAGAGCCCACACAGAGGCATACCGACAGTCTTTCTTTCCACGGATAATACGAGACTGGAATAGAAGGGAGAACCGATAGAGGTACTCAAGGTACCCCGCACCACACACCGTCAGGTGGCTTGCGGATTATGGATGTAGATGTAGATTCCTCTTCCAGGTACCATACCAAGCTCACCCGTGTTTTCGAAATTCATTATTATCTGTTTTAAACTATTTAATGACATCGGGCTTCTCCTCAAACTTTACACTCTGCGATATTCTCTCAATGCAGCCCTGTAACTTCTGTCGTTCACATAAACAGTTTCACTAACAGTGCACCGTCTCTTTTCCCGATAGTCATAATATGAAGTTAAGTTGTGGCTTGTCAAATGACAGCGTGGATGTCATACGGTGTACAGCGCCAGATTTGCACTTGGTCGCCAAAACTGGAACTAATTTTTTCCAGTGTAATTCCGTCACCCATTAAGTTATTAGCATGTCTCTCAAGTTTCCCTGCCATTCGATAATTACAGCCCTCCGTGAGTAACTGGGCCTTAATTACAACCATCTGGTATTAGATCAGCTGGCGATGGATAATGCAAGAGACAAACAGCGGAGCAAAAATGACCTAGGGTGCTTCTGATAAAAGATTTTACAAAATTTAGGCGTCGGTATTGTTGTGTCTAGCAATTCTGCCTACTCGGTTCGCTATCAAACAAACAACTCGTATTAATGAATTTTATTTCAATAAGACAAGATACAATACTTAACTTTCGCAATTACCCAAATGTGTCGCAAGCAAAGGGCGTCATACGAAATAATCAGTTTTTTGCAGTGGCTGCTGGTCTCTAACTGACAAAAGTCTGTCCTGGACTGCTATCGAAGTCGCTGTCGTTGGCGCTGCTATCTAAGTGTCCAATCTTGAAGCTGCTATTGAAATGGGTCGTCACCAGTCGGTCGCCACGCTTATGTCCTCTTCACATAGGGCTGCTGCTGTAGCGTTGTCGTCTTGGAAGTGAGGTCGGTCAGCGTGTGATTGGCTGACCCCTTCTCACAGCCTTCTCTGCTCTATCGTTCCCAACTTGCGTGTCGGCGCTTTACTATACATGTAACAGATTCGTCTGAAAGGGAAGTATACAATTAGGTGTGAGACCAGTTTTGAATTACAGTAGTGCCACACGGAGTTTTAAAGGGAAAATCATTAAAAAAAACTGAGGTTTCCTTAGCTAGCAATGAAGCTCTGTATGTTGGGCTCGCTAGGGGAGAGATGAAAACAAACCAGTGAGTCAAGGAACAGAGTGGAGCGGAAGAAGTGATTATCTCTGCAATGAGAATGAAACTGTGGAAACGATAATGGTGAGGATTATAAATTTAAAGAGATTTAACATCTAAGTTCGCCTATCTCTGAAACGTCCCCTTAAATGGCCCTGACTAACATTAACCTATACCTTTCACAAATCACTTACCTCACCAAAAATCTTCGTTACTCAAGCTACTGCAATACAGCGAGCGCCACTACTGCCAGCTAATAAAAGATTCAAACTACAGAAGTCACTAACTACTGATAGGCACAGTTAGCAAATGAAAGATTTTAATAGAGAACAAACAATGTATTTACCTTAACAGTCATAATATATATGGTAGTTCATGACATCCAGCCTTACAAATTACAAAACTCCGCCATCTCTCTCCCCACGTCCACCACTGCTGGCAGCTCACCTCCAACTGCCCAACGCTACGCGCTGTTAGCAGCCAACAGCCCAACACTACAATGGCAGACAACAATGCAAACCGGCCACAGACTGCACACGGCACAGCCAGTGATTTTCATACAGAGCGCTACGTGGCGGCGGCGTAACCAATAAAAAAACCTAAACAGCCTACTTACATCTCTTATTCAACCCTCCCTCCCCCTCTAGGACAGAATCTGTATAGTCCATTTGCCTCCAGAGTAAATCTCATGTGCAAGAATGAAAACTTTCCCTAAATCTCTTCGTAGCGCGTATCTGACGCGAGATGTGCTTAGCAGCCTGGTATTTACCTAGCGGGATGAAAAAAACCGGCCAAAAACCACGTCCAGGCTGGCTGGCTCGGGCAGACTCGAACTCGGCAACTTTTAGTAAACTCAAGAAGGGTACTGTTAAAAAGTCAGTTAATCAATCACTCGAACACGCAACTCTGCACACTGGTAGCAAGACAGCCCGACCTTAGGTATGAGTCAACGGGGATGGCGTTCCTGGCACTAGCCGAACTCGTCAGTTCAGCAGCTTGCTAACATCTGTGTAGAATCACATAGCGTTTCGTTTTGTAGCTCAGGTTAGTCATCGAAGCGAAAAATATGGCAGAAAGTTACGCTTTACAATCTATTTTACTAAAAGTCGTGATAATTTACATTTAAAATGCGATGTTTATAAATTCAAATCTTCAGGAGAGTTCTAGGAACTGAAGAACTTGGGTGACGATGCTGTGGTAAGATTCCCGGTGTAGCGCAACTTATTTTCGCGTTTGGAAGGCACTCATGACCCCACACATCAGTTCCAGAACACATGTACAGGAGAATGTTAGCGGATTCTGTTAAAACAAAAGGCAAAGATTTGGCTGAAAGACCACTAATGTTTTTATGAAAAGAAATAGATGACAGTCAGTTAGCTGTGAACATCAACGCGGAAGGATGTCAGGTATATTCCCAAGAATTTTGCTCACGCTCGTTTGAAAAGTGCCGAAACTGCCAAAATCTGCGATCGAAATACAGGTTGTCTTATCGCAGATGGAAATGACAACTACAAAAGGCTTAATAATGATATGGAAAATGGTCATGTTTTTTCAATCAACTCCAGTCTACAGTATCTTTGTCAACAGGAAAATATATTGATGGATCGTACTTTTCAGTACGCAGCGAAAGAATTTCTTCAGTTATTCGCGATCAACAGTTACTCTGGAGGTTCTTATTTACCATTAGAGTTCAGCCTTGCAAAACATAAGAAGGAAACATATTTTACAGTTATAAAATGTGTTCATCCATGAATCAAGTAAGTCAAGATGACTGGTTTGCGGCCGGCGTTTGCGGCCGTGCGCTTCTAGGCGCTACAATCTGGAACCGAGTGACTGCTACGGTCGCAGGTTCGAATCCTGCCTTGGGCATGGATGTGTGTGATATCCTTAGGTTAGTTAGGTTTAATTAGTTCTAAGTTCTAGGCGTCTGATGACCTCAGAAGTTAAGTCGCATAGTGTTCAGAGCCATTTGAACCATTTTTTTGACTGGTTGCCGATTGCACCTTCCTCAAGCTTGGTATTTGGTAAATACAATTTTAATTTATTTTAAGAAAATCGTATTCCTGTTGAACGATAAACCGTTTTAGTCAGTATAGAATATTATTTTAGTTTTTAAAATACAGTACAGTTATTCCTAAGTTGCGAATCTTAAAAAGCTGTTGTCTTTTAAATTTTCCAAAAAGATTTTTCTATGTGCTTATGTGCTTAAGGGGAGAAAAATTCTAACTGATGCCTACATGAGAATTAACTCTGAAAAAAACATCAATATGGACTCAAAAAACAAAGAAGAGTCTTGCAACAGAAATTAGATTTACTCAGAAATGGCGAAACTGGCAAATTAGGAATGAGGTACTGGTGGAAGTAAAACTGTGAAGACTAGTCCTGAGTCGTACTCAGTTGGTAGAGCTGTTGCCAGTTAAAGGCAATGGTCCCGAGTTCGAGTCTCTGTCCGGAACACAGTTTTAATCTGCTAGGAATTTTTATTGGGAAATTAGAGTTTGTATAGTGCGTTTCATACAAAGCAGCCATGAGCAGAACATAAGATAAAATAAATGCAGTTGTTTATTCAGATGTTCAGGAAATATTTCTGTATGTGAAACTTGTAATAAAAACTGTGTTTATGAATAATTTGTTTCCTTTTATATCTTGTTGATTGGTCCAGTAGTTACAATATCCTTTACGAAGCTTAAAATAGTGGCGGAAGTCGTGCACTTGCTTCGTTCAGATTTGGTTGAGTTTGCCTAGTTTGTGCAGCGGGTCTGCCACGAGGGGGTAGAAGTTGCCAAATTCGTGCATGCCGCTCAGGAGGAGCTTTGGGAAGAGTTGCCGAATTTCGTTTCCCACCCGCAGGTAGAAGTTAGCGAGTTCGGGGAAGCCGGCCTGCTCGCCTGCCCTCGTCTCGTCGTTAATCCGCGAGGCGGATTCTATCCGGATGAGGCTCGCCCTCTCGTGTACCGGAAGAGGCGCGTTAATGCGCTCGGCTACCCGACCGGGTGAAATGCAGGAGAGCGGCAAATGTAGGAAGATGGGAAGATGGCAGATGAACCAAGGATGTTCTTCGCTTGATTGCAACAGGTAACAAAATACCGAGACGACGACGTGGTGAATGTGGGTAGGTGACGTGAAAACATACAGGAGAAATATGAATGAACACATCTGAATAGTACAAAAGTCCAGAGGAGGTCTTTGTCCAGCAATGAATGTCAAATGGCTTGTGACAGTGGCGATTTAAATCAAATTTCCTTCAATTTTCGTGATTCCATGGAAGAAGGATGTGCTTTTTGTCTTTTAATACTTTTCATTCTTTACCTTTACCTTTAAAGGTATAGTGAGTTGTTCCGGCTCTGTAGAGCAAGGGACTTTGCAGTCAGATACCAGGCGAGCTGGTAGTGGAGCAGAGGGAGTCCCAGCCAGGTTATTACCAGTTCCAGCATTTGCCTAACAGCCAAGGGAAACCTCCAGAAAACCTTAGTCAGAACCGAAGGATGTGCCCTGTTTTTAATTTAATTCTGGGGCAATATGTTCCTGATAAAATAGTTTGACAGCATAGTGTACGTAGAAGAGTATTTGTTTATATGAATACAGGGTAAAATCGCTTATTTACAAGACATGTGCACTGTACATATGAAACCTGGAATTGTGAAACGTTTTATGTGGTAAATTTCACATTTCTGGATCTACATCTGCGTACGTAATCCACAAGCCACCACAAGATGCGTGGCGGAAGCCACCCTATACCACTACCAGTCATTTCCTTTCACGTTCCACTCGCCAATAGAGCGAAGAAAAAACGACTGTTTGTACGAGGGTGAGTCAAATGAAAACCTTAAATTTGTCAAAACAAATCGAAATTTCGCGCCGTTATCCTGTCAGTTGGTAAGCGTGCTACAAACAGCGTGCAGAATGGCCTGTAGGTGGCAGAACAGTGCAGATGCACACATACCGTCGCAGTATCAGTATAAAGATGGCCGCCCAACTTGCGACTTGCACCAGAGGAGAACAGCGTTCTGTTATTCGGTTTTTGCGTAGTGAAGGTATGAAACCTATTGAAATTCATCGACGGATGAAGGTTCAGTACGGTGATGCATGTTTGTCACAGCAGCATGTCTACGAATGGATTAGGAAGTTCGCAAATGGAGTGACTTCAGTGGAAGATGCTCCTCGTCCAGATCAGGCACAACGAGTTGTGACTCCACAGAACATTGCAGCAGTTGAAGCCATAGTGAAGAAAAACGGTCGAGTGACACTGAATGACATTGCAGCATGTTTACAGATTAGTCATGGGTCAGCATACCACATTGTGTATGAAGTGCCCCAGTTTTACAAAGTGTCTGCAAGATTGATTCCATGGCAGCTGACTCCTGGAATGATAGAACGACGAGTTGATGCTTGTGAAGAACTACTTCGGCGCTTTGAACGGGAAGGTGATGACTTCCTAGCAAGAATCGTTACTGGGGACGAAACCTGGGTTCATTTCCTCCAACCGGAAACGAATGGCGCCATTCCTCATCACCAAAACCAAAGACGTTGCGGACAGAACCATTAACAGGGAAGGTAATGCTGACTCTTATTTCGGACGAAAAAGGCGTCATTTTGGAGCATTACATATCTACAGGGACCACTGTCACCAGTGCATCATACACAGATCTCTTAAAAAATCATCTGCGGCCTGCAATCAAATCAAAGTGACGTGGATTGCTGTCAGCAGATGTCCTTTTGCAACATGACAACGCAAGGCCCCACACTGCCCGTACAACAGTTGCAACAATCACAGACCTGCATTTTGAGGGTCTTCCTTATCTACCATACTCACCAGACCTTGCCCCCAAGTGATTTCCATATGTTTTGACCACTCAAAGACGGAATCGGAGGAAAGAAGTTCCGTTCTGATGAAGAGGTACGCCACGCGGTGCATGAGTGGTTGCGCGTACTACCAAAAGAATTTTTTCTAAAGGTATTTATGCACTTTGTAAGCGCTGGAAGACTTGCATTGAGCGTGGGGGAGAATATGTTGAAAAGTGATACAGCTTTGTACCACTTATGCACAATAAATATTTTTAAAAAATATTTAAAGTTTTCATTTGACTCACCCTCGTATGTCTCTACACAACCCTTTGTGCTACTTAAGTGAAACGTACGTTGGTGCCAGTACAGTCGTTTTTTAGAGTCAGCTTCAAATGCCGGTTCTCAAAATTTTCTCAGTAATGTTCCTCGAAAGGAATGTCGCTTAGCTCCGAGGACTCCGATTTGAGTTCTCAAAGCATCCTCGTAATACTATTTGTTGTTCGAACCTACTGGTAATAAACTTTACAGCCAGCATCTGGATTGCTTCGGAATGCCACCCCGGTTTCTGGATTCTCCGACCGTGTAAGCTGCAGACTCCTCAACTTGTGCCATAGGGTGGTGTGTTTGTGGGTTCCGCTTAATAGATCAGGGGTCCATTACACACAGGAAGCGGCTACACGGCAATTGAGTGGAGGTGAATGGGCGGTTTTTTAGGTTAGAAGTTCTCAGGAAACAGCGGAAACGGAGTCAATTTAAAAGAGTGCAGGACAAACACAGGAAAGTAGACCTACAAAAATCGATATTGTAGCTGTATACTATGGCAAAGTGGGGCAAGCCTGCTCACTATTTGTTAGTGATATACTGAAGGAAGCTTCACAAAATACAATCATATTTTAACTGACATTACATCTGACTTTTGTCTATTATATAGCAGTGTCGAAAGGTATATGAACAATTTAAATCGTAATTCGCACTTAGTAAAAAAAGTAATTCAAACGCGCAGTCTTACCAGACCGTGGGGTAAGAGTGCGTTTCTAGTGTGGTAAATTTGCGCATTATTATTAAATGAGAAAAACATAAGTGCCATTCAGTTCTTGTTTATTTAATTTATAGCGTACATAAATATAATATGCCTTGTTTCTCAGCATATAATAGTTACTGCTGATACAAGATATGATTTAATGAACAATTCTTGCGTCTGTGAAGAAAAACCTGCACAAATAATTCAATCGGATGAAGAGCTGTTGCTGGCCGTTGTGGCCGAGTGGTTCTAGGCGCTTCAGTCTGGAACCGCGCGACCGCTCCAGTCGCAGGTTCGAATCCTGCCTCGGGCATGGATGTGTCTGATGTCCTTAGGTTAGTTAGGCTTAAGTAGTTCTAAGTTCTAGGGGACTAATGAACTCAGATGTTAAGTCCCATAGTGCTCAGAGCCATCTGAACCATTTTGAAGAGCTGTTTACCAGAGATCACAAATTTAGTATCCAGAACCTTCTTGACAAGAGCAGGATTGATGCTACTACTCCAAGCACATTGAATCCTGTTGTCTGTTGGTGTATTGCTGTACTTTTCAGTACAGCCTGGACAGTGAAAAGTCAGTCGATTTCCCATCGACGTATTTTAGTTTTGCTTTGCTTTCTTTTTGTTTGCTTGATCTGAATCAAACAGTTTCCTCTTTGGTTTCTTTATTTCTTGTTCAGTTGACTGCGATTAAAGTTAATTCTTGAATGGGTCCCACATCCTATTTCTGACTGCTTCTCTTTCTTCTGTATTTTTTAGTAATCCTTGTTCTTGGTAAAGGAATTATTTCTTTTGGGAAAACATAGGTACTTGGTCCTGTTTGTGGTTTATTTGTAGAAGTCTGTGAACTTTGGCTCTGGAGAGATCTAGCTTCGACTGTGGGTGTATCATTAAATATGTCACTTTAGGCTGTAACGGTCGAAGGCAGGAAATCTTCCTCGGTGAACATGTCACGATCGATTGGATAAATATCGCATATCTTGAACACCTTTGTTGTCATCGTCGTTGTGGTAGACCTTTGGTAAGCGTTTCAAAACAATTCAGCAATAAATTCTTGCGTAATTACATATCCAGGGTAATTGATAAGGTACTGATCACATTCTTGCGAATAAAAGTCTTTCAGCGGCTTGAAAGAGCAGCGATTCAGTGGGTGGCTACTGAGTGGAGAGATTGTAAGAACGTGATTGTTATGATCCCTGCAACAAGGGACAGCATTCAGAATCAAATGTGACGAGTGATGGTCCAAAATTAACAAGATTGGATTTTGTTCTGATGACTGTGTATGTTTCTCAAAATATTGTAGCCATGTGAGATACAGATCTAAGTTGATATACCCAGTGTCCGAACACATCATTTGTGACTCAGGAGGGACATCATTTTTCAAACTCTTCTTCCTCCTTTTCCGAGAAAATATTATTCGTAGAGCGATGTAACTTCTCCCAGATACTGTATAACATACAGCCGTTGTTAACTGACCTCTTTCTCTCGTTTTGAGTGTGTGTGTGTGTGTGTGTGTGTGTGTGTGTGTGTGTGAATTCCTAAGGGGCCAAACTGCTGAGCTCATCGATCCCTAGACTTACACACTGCTTAAACTAGCTTATGCTAAGAAGAACACACACAGCCATTTCGGAGGGAGGACTCGGACCTCCGGCGGGAGGGGCTGCGCAATCCGAGCATTGCGCCTCAAACCGGTCGGTCACCCCGCGCGACTCTCTCGTTTTAATTTTACCTTTGTGTTTCTTGTCGCATACTCCAATCACTTTCGGAACTTTGTCAGCAACATCTGTAATCACCTGTTCAACCATGTCAAATATACGTCGAAAGATTATGAAAGAAGATGCACATTTGCTGTTTGTTGAACGCCATCACACGTCCGAGACAAGTTTTCTGTGGGATCCGAAGGCTATGGTTTCATCTCTACATGAAATCATAATCCCAGTCCTTTCCGGCCATCTTAGTATTTTTGTCAAATTTTATTTTTATATTATTCCTCTGAAATCTTTCAGTGTCATACCGTAACAACAGCTGCCCAAAGATCAGCAGAGTTTGGTGAGTTCCAGTTTCTGTACATCATTAAAAGTTCTTCCAAATTTTCCCAATTTGTTCACCCCAAAACACTGAAAAAAGTAGGTGTAGGGGTATTAATTTTAATTTTATCTTTACGCAGGCAATAATCACCAAAATAAAAATATAGAGATAAAGGTATACTCAAAAGGGTCTCGTACATCTTTAAGGCGATTTCTGGGGGCAGTTCCACTTATTCCAAGCTCCCTCATTATTTATCGTTTAGAGTCCCATGTTTCAAGCCCTCCTTTGCAGCTTCCAACATTTCTGGAGACCATGGTTTCAGTGCGGTTTTCCTTTTGCAGACGCTAAAATAGAAAAAAAGGCAATCCTTCTGTAACGTTCATAAACATTTCTAGCTTCATATCAATGAATTATTACGGATGATAATTATGACGGATGGAGTAAGATTACGCAGCGTGCAGTTTTATATCACCAGTGACGCGTGAACTTGCCCTTACTACGAGACTACAGCTTTCATCTACACCAGAAAATGGTTTGTGGGAATGCCGATGTGTCAATATATTACAAGACTGACAATACATCGTAATACACAGTGGAATGAAGTTAAAATTCGTAAGCCCATTTTGGTGATGGTGTCTGCAGCTACGAAATCAGCAGACGCTTGCTGCTTGGTAGGAAGGCAATACCAGGCTGTGACAAGGTTTTAAGGAGTAGCGACATACCTGTAGCAACAAAGATCCGTATTCTAAGGGCTATGGTCTTTCCAGTTGTGAGGTATGGATGTGAGACCTGGACCATTAGAAAGGCGGAACGGCGAACAATAGAACTGTGATGTCGGAGGAAATTTCTTAGAGTCCCATGGACTGCAAAGAGAACGAATAGGTCAATATTAGAGCAAATAAAACCAGAGTGCTCTCTGGAAGGGCTGATACTAAACCAAAATCTGACATACTTTGGACATATCATGAGGAAACTAATGCTGGGGAAAATCGAAGGCACTAGAAGAAGAGGACGTCAGTGGATGAATTGGATCGATGGCACCACAGAAGTGACGTGTTCCAACCTGGAAAGCCTCCGGGAAAAAGTACAGGATAGCAGAAACTGATATCCGTTGGTTCACGGGGTCACGGAGAGCCGGAACCGACTAGAAGAAAAGAGAGAGGGAAGCCCATTATTGCCGGATCTATAGCTTATTTCTGCAACATAAAACTTTATATGAAAATAACGTAAAAACCAGTTTTTACCGCATTGCGCAGCCGCAACGAAGGGTCAGCCACAGAGGCTATTTCGTGTCCTGCAGAGTAACCAAATGCTGGATTATTAAAATTGATATGTAAGCGTTGCGCAGTCTAATTTGCCGAACAGACTTACTCCACTCTACTCTAGCAGTGTTGGAAAAGAACAAGAGCTCCAAGCGCTAATAGAAAGCACTGAAACTCAAATCGTTAAAGTAAGGTAGGTAAGGCAAGCTGGCTAAAGCCGGAAATAAGTTCAGCCAAAAATTTTTTCAAAGGACCTAGCCGTTTTCAGGAAGGATGAATTAAATGGAGTTGGTGGTGGAATGTCCATTGATGTCAGAAGTAGCTTACCTTGTAGTGAAACTGAAGTAGATTGTTTCTGTGAGTTATTTTTGGTATGGGTATGGGTATGACAATAAATTAATGATTGATTCCTTTTACCGACCCCCTGATACAACTGAGCAGTTCAAAGAAAACTTGAGTCTCATTTCAAATAGGTACCCCACTCAGACAGTTATAGTTTGTGGTCACTTCAATGTACCCTCGATATGTTGGCGAAAATACATGTTCAGAGTCGTAGTTCGGCATAACAAGCCGCCCGAAATCGTTCTGAAAGAGTCTAAGAAAGTTATTTTGAACAATGGGTTCAGGAGACCATTCGGAGCGTTTATGGTCGCGAAGACATACTTGACCTCTTTGCAACAAATAATCCTGAGCAAATAGGGCGCATCATGACGAATACAGGGATTAATGACCACAAGGTTGTTGTAGCGAAACGGAATCCCGTATCATCCAAACCCAACAAAAATCAACGCAAAATACGTCTACTTAAAAAAAAAGCAGGTAAAAATTCACTTTAGGCCGTCCTAAGAGTTAGTCTTCTCTCCTTCCAATGTTAATACGTAAGTGTAGACCAGACGTGGTTTTATATTGAAAGAAATAGTATCCACGGCTATTGAGAGACGTATACGAAATAATTAATAAGAGATGGTACTGATACTACACTAAGCAGGTCAGAACACTGTTGCAGAAGAAACGAAATAAGCGAGTCAAATTTAAGGGAATGCAAAATCCTCAAGACAAGCGACTTTTTACAGGAGCACGAAATGCGAGATGCTTTAATACTTTCTACAACGGAACTATTTTTCGAAATCTGGCAGAAAATCCAAAGAGATTCTGGACACATGTCAAGTACACCAGTGGAAAGGCACAATAAATACCTTCACTGTGCGGTAACAATGGTGATGTTACTGAAGACTGTCACTAAAGCAGAGTTACTAAAAACGGTTTTCCTAAATTCCTTCACCAAAGAAAACGAAGTAAATATTTCAGAATTCGAACCAAGAACAACTGCTAACATGGACAGCGTAGAAGTAGATATCCTCGGTGTAGCAAAGCAGCTTAAATCACTTAATAATGGCAAGCCCTCTGGCCCAGATTCCATACCAGTTACGTTCCTTTTAGAGTAAAATGATACAATAGGTCCATACTTAGCAATCACATACAACCGTTCCCTCGTTAGAACCGTACCTAAATTCTGGAAAGTTGCACAAGTCACACCAATACCCAAGAAGAGAGATAGGAGTAATCCGTTGAATTACAGACACTTATCGCTAATGTCAAATTGCAGTACGACTTTGAAACATATGCTGTGTTAGAACGTTATGAGTTATCTCGAAGAAAACGATTTATTGACAAACAGCCAACACGGATTCAGAACATACCGTTCTTACGAAACACAATTAGCTCTTTATTTTCACGAAGTAATAAGTACTACTGACAGGGGATGTAAAACTGATTACATATTTTTAGATTTCCAGAATGTTTTTGCCACTCTACCTCACAAGCGACTTCTAATCAAATTGCCTGCCTGTGGACTACCGTCACAGTTGTGCGATTTGTTTCGTGATTTACTGTCGGAAAGGTCACAGTTGGTAATAATTGACGGAAAGTCATTGAGTGAAATAGAAGTAAAATTTGGCGTTCCCCAAGGAAGCCAAGGAAGTGTTATACGCCCTCTGATGTTCCCGATCTACATAAACGATTTAGAAGACAATCTGAGTAGTACTCTTAGATAGTTTGCAGGTAACACCATCATTTAGCGTCTTGTAAAGTTATCAGAAGATCAGAACAGAATGCAAAACGACTTAGGCAAGATATCTGTATAGTGCGGAGAGTGACAGTAGACTCTAGATAATGAAAAGCGTGAAGTCATCCACATGAGTACCAAAATGAATTCGTTTAGATGATAATTCACACGAATCTAATGGCTGTAGATTCAGGTAAATACTTAGGGATTACGAATAACTTAACTTGGAACGATCAGACAGACAATGTTGTGCGTAAAGCAAACCAAAGACTACGGTTTATTGGCAGAACACTGAGAAGACGCAACAAATCTACTAAAGAGACCGCTTACACTAAGCTTGTACGTCCTCTTCTGGAGTATTGCTGAGCGGTGTGCGATATACATCAGATAGGAATGACAGAAGACATCGAAAAAGTTTAAAGAAAGGCAGTTGTTTTTGCACTGTCGCGAAACAGGAAAGAAATCGAGACGGATACGATATGCGATTGGGGTGCCAATCATTAAAACGAAAGCGTCCCGAATGAAATAAGTCCACAGTTACATTAATTATGTTTATTCTAAACCTTGACCATGGTTTCTGCTATAATAATATAGCCTTCTTCAGAAATCGTGTTTTCACAATTTTTAAAAACGTATCCATATACCTACCAAAGACTACGGTTTATTGGCAAAACACTGAAAAACGCAACAAATGTACTACAGAGACCGCTTACACTAAGCTTGTACGTCCTCTTCTGGAATATTGCTGTGCGGTGTGCGATATGCATCAGATAGGAATGACAGAAGACATCGAAAAAGTTTAAAGAATCGCATATCACTACCTGGGCAGGGCAGGTACATATTTCATTATTTTCATCATGGCAGCAACGGTTGCTGCTGTTGCTGCCATGATGAAAATAATGAAATATACAGGGTGTTACAAAAAGGTACGCCCAAACGTTCAGGAAACATTCCTTACACACAAATAAAGAAAAGATGTTATGTGGACATGTGTCCGGAAACGCTTAATTTCCATGTTAGAGCTCATTTTAGTTTCGTCAGTATGTACTGTACTTCCTCGATTCACCGCCAGTTGGCCTAATTGAAGGAAGGTAATGTTGACTTCGGTACTTGTGTTGACATGCCACTCATTGCTCTACAGTACTAGCATCAAGCACATCAGTACGTAGCATCAACAGGTTAGTGTTCATCACGAACGTGGTTTTGCAGTTTACAAATGCGAAGTTGGCAGATGCCCATTTGATGTATGGATTAGCACGGGGCAATAGCCGTGGCGCGGTACGTTTGTATCGAGACAGATTTCCAAAATGAAGGTTTCCCCGACAGGAAGACGTTCAAAGCAATTGATCGGCGTCTTAGGGAGCACGGAACATTCCAGCCTATGACTCGCCACTGGGGAAGACCTAGAACGACGGGGACACCTGCAATGGACGAGGCAATTCTTCGTGCAGTTGACGATAACCCTAATGTCAGCGTCAGAGAAGTTGCGGCTGTACAAGGTAGCGTTGACCACGTCACTGTATGGAGAGTGCTACGGGAGAACCAATTGTTTCCGTACCATGTACAGCGTGTGCAGGCACTATCAGCAGCTGATTGGCCTCCACGGGTACACTTCTGCGAATGGTTCATCCAACAATGTGTCAATTCTCATTTCAGTGCTAATGTTCTCTTTACGGATGAGGCTTCATTCCAACGTGATCAAATTGTAGATTTTCACAATCAACATGTGTGGGCTGACGAGAATCCGCACGCAATCGTGCAATCACGTCATGAACACAGATTTTCTGTGAACGTTTGGGCAGGCATTGTTGGTGATGTCTTGATTGGGCCCCATGTTCTTCCACCTACGCTCAATGGAGCACGTTATCGTGATTTCATACGGGATACTCTACCTGTGCTGCTAGAAAATGTGCCTTTACAAGTACGACCCAACATGTGGTCCATGCACGATGAAACTCCTGCACATTTCTGTCCAAGTGTTCGTACGCTTCTCAACAACAGATTCGGTGACCGATGGATTGGTAGAGGCGGACCAATTCCATGGCCTCCACGCTCTCCTGACCTCAACCCTCTTGACTTTCATTTATGGGGGCATTTGAAAGCTCTTGTCTACGCAACCCCTGTACCAAATGTATGTAGAGAATCTTCGTGCTCGTATTGTGGACGTCTGTGATACAATACGCCATTATCCAGGGCTGCATCAGAACATCAGGGATTCCATGCGACGGAGGGTGGATGCATGTATCCTCGATAACGGAGGACGTTTTGAACATTTCCTGTAACAAAGTGTTTGAAGTCACGCTGGTACGTTCTGTTGCTATGTGTTTCCATTCCATGATTAATATGATTTGAAGAGAAGTAACAAAATGAGCTCTAACATGGAAAGTAAGTGTTTCCGGACACATGTCCACATAACATATTTCCTTTCTTTGTGTGTGAGGAATGTTTCCTGAAAGTTTGGCCGTACCTTTTTGTAACACCCTGTATACATGCCCAGGTAGTGAAGGCAGCATGTAGGTATATGGATACCTCTTTAAAAATTGTGAGAACAGGACTTCTGAAGAAATCTATATTATTATAGGAGAAACCATGATCAAGGTTTAGAATAAATAAATTAGTGCAACTGTGGGCTGTTTTTCATTCGAGACAATTTCGTAACGGTTGCTGGTGTTGCTGCCATGGTGAAAATAACAAAACAAATGCGTTTTTCGTTACGGCAGGAACTTCTCAAGAAATTTTAGTCACCAACTTTCTCCTCATTGTGCGAAAATAATTTGTCGACGACCACCTACGTAGGGAGAAATGAAGATCATAATAAAATAAGATAAATCAGACCTCGCACGGAAAGATTTAAGTGTTTCTTTTTCCCGCGTGCTGTTCGAGAGTGGAACGGTAGAGAAATAGCTTGAAAGTTGTTCGAAGAACCCGCTACCAGGCGCTTAATTGTGAATTGCGGAGTAATCATGTAGGTGAAGATGTAGATTTCTTCCTTCAAGTCCACCTGTTGCGGATCCCAAACACACTAACAGTATTCAGAAACAGGTCGCACTAGTGTCCTAAAGGCAGTCTCCTCTACAGATGAACCACACTTCCCTAAAACTCCAATAAACGAAGCAAATCATTTACAGTCCCCACAATACGCCTTACATGCGCGCTCCATTTCATATCACTTTGCACAGTTACGCCTTGATATTTAATCGATATGACTGTGTCAAGGTGCATTCTATTAATGCTGTATTCGAACATTACAGGTTTGTTTTTCCTACTCATCTGCATTAACTGACAATTTTCTACACTTACAACTAGCTGCTATTCATAACACCAATTAGAAATTTTGTCTTAATCATTTTGCACTCTTCTATAGTCACTCAATAACGACAGCTTTCCGTATAACACAGCGTCATCAGCAAACAGTCCTAGATCGCTGCTCACCGTGTCCGTCAGATAATTTATGTGTGTAGAAAATAACAGCGGTCCTATCACTCTTTCCTGGGGCACTTCTGATGATACCTTTGCCTCTGATGAACATTCGTCATCGAGGACTACGTACTGGGTTCTGTTACTTAAGAAGTCTTTGAGCCTCTCACATGTGTGAGAACCTATTCCTCATGCTAATAACTTCGTTAACAGTCTGCAGTGGGACTCCGTGTCAAATTCTTTTCGGAAATCTAGGAATATTGGAGCTGCTTGTTGCCCTTCATCGATGGTTCGTCAGATACCATGTGAGGAAAGGACAAGCTGACTTTCACGCGAACGATGCTTTCTAAACCCGTGCTGCTGGCCACAAGGACAGAAGCATTTCCGTCTCAGGAAAACTCTTAGGAGAATCAAATAATAAAGTACATAGTTTTGTACATAATTTACTTCTAACTAAAAAACTGAGAAGGTATTCCGACACTACAGAACTATGCTGCTCACTTCATCACTGGAAAAAAAGGAGAAAAATTGGACTGTCCGGTGTGGCCGAGCGATTCTAGGTGCTTCAGTCAGGAACCACGCGAACGCTACGGTCGCAGGTTCGAATCCTGCCTCGGGCATGGATGTATGTGATGTCCTTAGGTTAGTTAGGTTTAAATAATTCTAAGTTCTAGGGGACTGATGACCTCAGATGTTAAGTCCCATAGTGCTCAGAGCCATTTGAAAAATTGGGAAGTAAATAATTTATGAAGCACGTTTTATGTGTCACACCAGGCAGCTTCCTGAGTCTAAGTTTTGTTTCAAGGATCATTATACTGAGGCACTACGCTTTATTTATAATACAAGCACAGAAATACAGTAGTAATGCCTTAACTAGAAGAGCTGAGGTCAAAAAGAAAACATTTCCTATATCTTTTAAATTTTTACAGGAGGCTAAAAAAATTAAATTCACGAAGAATATTGTTCACTACTGGCTTCCGTTTCCTTCATAATAATTCCATTCTTTGACTCAGATGCTGAAAAGTTTGCAAAAGTTTTAGAACCTGTGCTGTTGAGGTAGAAATGGCAACATCGTCAACAGGTGTTATCATTTCTTGCAGCTGACGAACGTGGCTGGTCTTTCAGATGAAGTACGACATAGCATACATTAGCTCTGGTCTTTCCTCTTTTGAATACACTGACTTTTTCCATTCTTTTGTTTCGGAGTAGGAATTCTTAGTAGCTAATTGAGGTGGACTGCTATGAGACATTTTTATCAAATGGTTCAAATGGCTCTGAGCACTATGGGACTTAACTTCTGATGCCATCAGTCCCCTAGAACTTAGAAATACTGAAACCTAACTAACCTTAGGACACCACACACATCCATGCCCGAGACAGGATTCGAACCTGCGACCGTAGCGGTCCCGCGGTTCCAGACTGTAGCGCCTAGAACTGCTCGGCCACTCCGGCCGCCACAATTTTATCGTATTGCATTTTACCTTTTTTAGAATTTTTGAAACTCAAATTTTCTCATTCCGTTACAGAGATGTTTTCTTAATACAAACACGCCAATGCACACTCTGTGACCATGCAAACTATGCGGTAACTAAATGGAGGAGACACTGACGCATTTTCTTGGAATTCCAGAGGAAAGCACTGGTTGGCACGAAAACCATCCGCCATTTACTAATGAATGTTTTAAACATTTTCTAAATTATTTGGCACTTGGAAAAAGTTTAGAGATCTCCAACGGAGTACCTAGAACACAATAGCACTGAAAACGCGTTTTCTGAAAAGTGGCACTTAGAACTTTTGACATTCCAACTCTTCACATGTCGCTGCAGATCGCAGGCGTTGCAAACGATGGCGAAGATGATGCATCACCAGTAGTGTATATGTATGGTAACGGATGTATCTGGAGCAGTCTCTGTCTACAGGTTTGATAATAAAGACTTCCGTAATTACCCAGGCAGAAGTCTCTATTCCCAGTGGAAAGACGGAGTTCGTGTGATGTGATATTTGTGCCTCGGGCGTGAACAGTGTGGGAGAAATTGTGAGTCCCGCCAGGAACGGGGTCAGCTGGCTCGGCTCTCGAGGACGCCACGTGCCGCAGCCGAGGCGCCAGGCCGACGAACCCACCACGTGTCCGTGGGGGCTGTGTCCGCCAGCTGCGCGTGGGCCAGCAGCGGATAATGAGTGGCTCTTGTCTACCAGCTGTATGTTGCCAAGCCGCACAGCTGGGGAAGAGGCAGTGTGTTACATAGCTTCATTAATTAATTCTCGCAATTCCGAGGAGAGGGGTGCGGGTACTTCATGCTTATCTTTTGAAAATATTGTAATCTAGTCAGTTACTTTATACTTTAAAATTTTTAAAAATGTTCATTTTTTAATGAATTCTTCCAGATTTCACATATGTTTTAAATTTTTCTGTTCAACCTAACACAAAAATTTAAGTAGCAGTAGTAGATGTCACTTTCCCCAATAAATGTCACATTCAATGTTTCCAGATTCAGGGCCGTACTTACAAAAATGGTTCAAATGGCTCTGAGCACTATAGGATTTAACATCTGTGGTCATCAGTTCCCTAGAACTTAGAACTACTTAAACCTAACTAACCTAAGGACAGCACACAGATCCATGCCTGAGGCAGGATTCGAACCTGCGACCGTAACGGTCACGCGGTTCCAGACTGAAGCGCCTAGAACCGCTCGGCCACACCGGCCGGCGCGTAGTTACACATAGGTATCTCTTTAAATAGTATGTTGAGCATAAACGTCAACGAAAATGAACGAAATTTGCATTTTTAACATTTTATGTGGTGATCATAAAGCCGTTATTACTGTAAGTAGGCTGTTTAGGTTTTTATGTTGGTAACGCCACGTAGCGCTCTGTATGAAAATCACTGACTGTGCTGTGTGCAGTCTGTGGCTGGTTTGCCTTGTTCGAATATTTGCTATTGTAGTGTTGGGCAGTTGGATGTGAACAGCGCGTAGCGTTGCGCAGTTCGAGGTGGGCCGCCAGCAGTAGTGGATGTGGGAAGAAAGACGGCAGAATATTGAGAGCGGACGATCTGGACGTGTGTCCATCAGAAAGAGTAAATTTGTAATACTGGATATCATGAACTGTTTGTCCTATATCAAAACCTTTCATTTGCTAACTATGCCTATCAGTAGTTAGTGCCTTCAGTAGTTAGAATCCTTTATTTAGCTGGCAGTATTGGCGCTCGCTGTATTGCAGTAGTTCGAGTATCGAAGATTTTTATGAGGTAAGTGATTCATGAAAGGTATAGGTTATTGTTAGTCAGGGCCATTCTTTTGTAGGGATTATTAAAAGTCAGAATGCGTTGCGCAAAAAATATTGTGTGTCAGTTTAGTTTTGATCAGAATAAGTAAAGAGAGAAATGTCTGAGGACGTTCAGTTTTGCTCAGCTGTTTGGAAATCAAATAACGTAAGAGATTTTCCAGCACTGTCATTTTTAAATTTTTACACATTATCGAAAGTGTGTTGGTGTTGTTAAGAGTATGCTAAAAGGCATTTTCATGTCCCGAACCCTAGTAGCACATCAGTATCTCATTAATAATATGCTGTTAATTTAGTTCAAAAACAATTAACGAATACTGTTTCTTCAACTTTTTTGGGTGGGCGTTTGAACCCCATCCTGCAGAATGCGGTTCCAGTGTCTAACTATTGCGCCATCTCACTCGGTGCCGTCCTCGCGGACGGAAAGTAAGGTCCAGAAGAACCATAATTTGCTGCAATAGTTGTTATTATACAATTATTGCAAAACCTTAACTGCATGTAGCTAACAGAACATATATCATATTTAATATACGAACATAAATCATAACTTACTTCGCAGTTCTAGTACGAGGGGCGTTCAATAAGTAATGCAACGTATTTGGCTTCTGAAAATAGGTTGTTTTTGAAATTTCCTGGCAGATTAAAACTGTGTGCCGGACCAAGACCCGAACTAGGGCCCTTTGCCTTTCGTGGGCAAGTGCTCTACCATCTGAGCTACCCAAGCGCGACTCACGATCTGCCCTCAGCTTCAATTCTTCCAGTACCTCGTCTCCTACCTTCCAAACTTCACAGAAGCTCTTCCGCAAACCTTGCAGAACTAGCACTCCTGGAAGAAAGGATATTGCGGAGACATGGCTTAGCCACAGCCTGCGTAATGTTTCCCGAATGAGATTTTCACTCTGCAGCGGAGTGTGCGCTGATATGAAATTTCCTGGGAAATTAAAACTGTGTGCCGGACCGAAACTCGAACTCGGGACCTTTGCCTTTCGCGGGCAAGTGCTCTACCAACTGAGCTACCCAAGCACGACTTCACTGAGAAGTTTGGAAGGTAGGAGACAAGGTACTGGCAGAATTGAAGCTGTGAGGACGGGTCGTGCTTGGGTAGCTCAGATGGTAGAGCACTTGTCGGCGAAAGGCAAAGGCCCCGAGTTCGAGTTTGGGTCCGGCACACAGTTTTAGTCTGCAAGGAAATTTGATATCGGCGCACACTCCGCTGCAGAGTGAAAATCTCATTCTAGGTTGGTTTTATTCAGGGCTCTAATACACCATATTATTTCCCACACATTTCGCTAGAAAACCCCATTTTTCAACATAATGTTCGTTCAATACAACGGTTTTACGAAACCTTCCTGGGAGGGCCTGTATGCCTGCTTGGTCCCACACTACTGGTCGGAGTTGGAGCCGACGTCTTACTGCATCAGTAACTTCCCCATCATCCATGTACTGCATCCTTCATTGGACCAAACAGTTGGATGTCGGAAGGTGCGAGATCCGGGCTGTAGGTTGTATGAGGAACAATAGTCCAATGAAGTTTTGTGACCTCCTATCTGGTGCGCAGACTTCTGTGAGGCCTTGCGTTGTCAAAATTGTTCAAATGGCTCTAAGCACTATGGGACTTAACATCTGAGGTCAGCACTGCCCTAGAACTAATTAAACCTAACTAACCTAAGGACATCACACACATCCATGCCCGAGGCAGGATTCGGACCTGCGATTGTAGCAGCAGCGTGGTTCCGAACTGAAGCACCTAGAACCGCTCGGCCACAGCGGCCGGCAATCCTTGTGTTGTCATAGAGAAGGACAAGTTCGTTTACACGTTTCTGGGGACGAACATGCTGAAGTCAGTCTCTTCAGTTTCCGGAGAGTAGCACAATACACTTCAGAGATGGTTGTTGCGCCATACGTGGAGACTACAGACAGAATAACCAGTTCAGAGTCTCAGAAAACCGGCTGAGGGTGCGGCTCTGAACTTTTTGCTTATGAGGAGATGTGGTGTGATCCCACTCCGTGGACTGCCGATTTGTTTCAGGTTCGAGGTTATAAACCCATGTTTCATCGCCAGTAACGATGTGTGACAAAAATTTTCCATGATCATGCTCGTAACGTGGTAGGAATTCCGCACAGATAGTCCTACGTTAGACGGCCGTGCGGTTCTAGACGTTGCAGTCCGGAACCGCAGGTCTGCAACGGTCGCAGAGACAGTCCTACGTTGCTGTTTATGGTTTCTGCCGGCGAGGAACCCAGCGGGCATACATTTCTGTATCTTTGAGAACCCCAGAACCCCAACTCGTGGACGAGTGTGTCAGCACAACCAACAGTGGCATCCACTTGTGCAACGAGGTGTTTGCGATCCGTCGATTACCTCATCTACATCTGCATCTACATCTACGTGATTACTCTGCTGTTCACAATAAAGAGCCTGGCAGAAGGTTCAATGAACCACCTTCAAGCTGTCTCACTACCGTTCCACTCTCGAACGGCACGCGGGAAAAACGAGCATTTAATTTTTTCTGTGACAGCCTTGATTTCTCTTATTTTATGGTGATGACCATTTCTCCCTAAGTAGGTGGGTGTCAACAGAATGTTTTCGCAATGGTAGGAGAAAACTGGTGATTGAAATTTCACGAGAAGATTCCGTGGCAACGAATAACGCCTTTGTTTTAATGATTATCACACCAGTTCATGTATCATGTCTATGACACTATCTCCCCTATTTCGCGATAATACAAAACGAGCTGCCCTTCTTTGTACTTTTTCGATGTGATCCGTCAGTCCCACCTGATGCGGATCCCACACCGCACAGCAGTACTCCAGAATAGGGCGGACAAGCGTTCCAATTTAGGTTATTTGTAATAATAATCCCTAAGCATTTAGTTGAATTTAGAGCCTTCAGATTTGTGTGACTTATTGCGTAATCGAAATTCAGCTGATTTCTTTTTGTACTCATGTGAATAACTTCATACTTTTCTTTATTCAGGGTCAATTGCTACTTTTTGCACCATACAGATATCTTATCTAAATCATTTTGCAAGTCGTTTTGGTCATCTGATGACTTTACAAAACGTAAATGACAGCATTATCTGCAAACAATCTAAGACGGCTACTAAGATTGTCTCCTATGTCGTTAATATAGATCAGGAACAATAGTGGGCCTATAACACTTCCTTGGGGAACGCCGGATATTACTTCTGTTTTACTCGATGACTTTCGTCTATTACTACGAACTGTGACCTTTCTGACAGGAAATCACCAATCCAGTAGCACAACTGAGGCGATACTCCGTAGGCACGCAGTTTGGTTAGAAGACCTCAAATGAGAGTGTCCGCACGTTCCAGATATCGTGGCTTTGTGCGGCCGGCTGGCACGCGGAGGATCAGACAGGTTTGCGAGACCTTGTTGCGATTGTGACAGAATCCATAGTAGCTGTAGATGTAGGAAGTATGCAGCAGACCTCAGCAATTACGGTGGCTAGGACAGTTGCAAAGTCTAAGAGAAAGAAGAAGGTTCTGCTGTTAGGTAGTTCTCATGGTAGAGGTGTAGGCCAGCAGTTGCAGGAAGTTTTGGGGAGTGAGTACCAGGTCACCATCAATGTGAAGCCTATTGCAGGATTGGCTCAGGTGACTGTTAACATAGGGGGGTTATGTAGGGATTTTACTAAAGAGGATCAGGTAGTGATTGTGGGTGGGACTGGTAGTAGTATTTATAGGGATGGGGGGTATGACATAGATGGTGACCTGGAAAGATAGCCACTCAGACTGGCAACACGAATGTGCATTTCGTGGAACTGTTTCAGCGTCACGATCGGCCTCATCTTAATACAGCCGTCGGGCGTAATAACATGAGACTGCGCTGATGACAGAAGACATGAGTCACACTTCAGTGGTGTCGGTGGAGTCTATCAGCAGGACGGGTTTCACTAGATATGGCCTGCACCCCAACAGGTATGGAAAGGGGAGGTTGGCAAAGCTTATAGGTGACAGCATAGATGGTATCCCATTTGAGTCAATTGATGTTTCAAAGTACTGCACTGAAAAGGTGTTTGAATGTTGTGCAGGTGTGGTTAAATTTAGTGGAGCTAAACTTCTTACTGTTGTTATTTATAGAGCCCCAGACTCCGAGTTCACAACATTTTTGCTAAAGCTAGAGGAGGTTCTTGGTTCACTTTATAGGAAATACAAAAAGTTAGTTATATGTGGTGACTTCAATATTAATTGTATAAGTGATTGTGCAAGGAAAAGGATGCTGGTAGAACTCCTTAATTCATATAAACCATAGACAATATTTTTGTTCATTCCTCATTACTGGAAGGGCATTCTGTTAGCAAAAAGGTGAATGGCCTTTCAGATCATGATGCACAAATTTTAACTCTAAAATATTTTTGTCCTGCTACACGTGTTAAATATAGTCATCAGCTGTTTAGGAGAGCAGATTCAGTTGCTGTAGAGACATTTGTAAACCTCATCAAGGAACAAGAGTGGCAAGATGTTTATAGCGCTGATACAGTAGACGATAAATATAATGTTTTTCTCAAGACTTTTCTAATGCTCTTTGAACGTTGCTTTCCGTTAGAACGTTCAAAACAGGGTACTAGCACAAACTGGCAGTCTGGGTGGCTGACTAGGGGGATAAGAATATCTTGTAGAACAAAGTGGCAGTTATATCAAAACGTTAGAAACAGTCACAATCAAAATGCAGCAGACCATTACAAGCAGTATTGTAAGGTGCTTAAAAAAGTTATTAGGAAGGCAAAAAGTATGTGGTATGCAGATAGAATAGCTAAGTCTCAGGATAAAATTAAAACCATATGGTCAGTCGTAAAGGAAGTGGCTGGTCTGCAGAGACAGGTAGAGGATATAGAATAAGTGCGAAGTGGGAATGTCCGTGTTACTGATAAGTCGCATATATGTACAGTATTTAATAATCACTTTCTGAATATAGCAGGTAAACTAAATAGAAACCTAGTCCCAACAGGGAATCATATAGCGCTCGTAGAAAAAAGTGTTCCGAGACTGTTACCTGAAATGCTCCTCCATGATACTGACAAGAGGGAGATTGAGTTAATAATTAAATCACTAAAGACCAAGAACTCTCATGGATATGACGGGGTATATAGCAGAATACTGAAGTATTGTTCTATGAATGTTAGCCCAGTACTTAGCCATATCTGTAACTTTTCCTTTAGGAGTGGTCGGTTTCCTGACCGATTAAAGTACTCGGTAGTGAAGCCACTATATAAAAAGGGAGACAGGGATAATATTGACAATTATAGACCTATTTCTATGCCATCGGTGTTTGCTAAAGTTATCGAGAAGGTTGTATATACAAGGTTACTGGAGCATTTAAATTCACATTATTTGCTGTCAAATGTACAGTTTGGTTTTAGAAATGGCTTAACAACTCAAAATGCTATATTCTCTTTTCTCTGTGAGGTTTTGGACGGATTAAATAAAAGGTTGCGAACGTTAGGTGTTTTCTTTGATTTAACGAAGGCTTTTGACTGTGTTGACCACAAAATATTACTGCAGAAGTTGGACCATTATGGAGTAAGGGGAGTAGCTTACAATTGGTTCGCCTCTTACTTTAAGAACAGAAAGCAGAAGGTAATTCTCCGCAATACTGAGAGTGGTAGTGATATTCAGTCCCAATGGGGCACTGTTAAGTGGGGCGTTCCCCAAGGGTCGGTGCTGGGGCCACTGCTGTTCCTTATTTATATAAATGATGTGCCTTCCAGTATTAGAGGTGATTCAAAAATATTTCTGTTTGCTGATGACACCAGCTTGGTAGTGAAGGATCTTGTGTGTAATATTGAAACATTATCAAATATTGTAGTTCATGAAATAAGTTCATGGCTTGTGGAAAATAATTTGATGCTAAATCACAGTAAGACTCAGTTTTTACAGTTTCTAACTCACAATTCAACAAGAATTGATATTTTAATCAGACAGAATGGGCATATTATAAGCGAGACGGAACAGTTCAAGTTCCTAGGCGTTCGTATAGATAGTAAGCTGTTGTGGAAAGCCCATGTCAAGGATCTTGTTCAGAAACTAAATGCCGCTTTATTTACCATTAGAACAGTATCTGAAATAAGTGACATTTCAACACGAAAAGTAGTCTACTTCGCATATTTTCATACGCTTATGTCATACGGTATTATTATTTTGGGCAATTCTTCTGCTTCAAAAAGGGTACTTTGGCCCAAAAACGGGCTGTTCGAGCTATGTGTGGTGTAAGTTCGAAAACCTCTTGTCGACCCCTATTCAGTAGTCTGGGATTTTTGACATTGCCCTCACAGTATATATTTTCTTTAATATCGTTTGTTGTTAGCAATATTAAAAATGGCTCTGAGCACTATGGGACTTAACATCTTTGGTCATCAGTCCCCTAGAACTTAGAACTACTTAAACCTAACTAACCTAAGGACAACACACACATCCATGCCCGAGGCAGGATTCGAACCTGCGACCGTAGTAGTTGCACGGTTCCGGACTGCGGGCCTAGAACCGCGAAACCACCACGGCCGGCTAGCAATATTAGCTTATATTCAAGAGTTAGCAGCTTTCACTCAGTTAATACTAGGCGGAAATCAAATCTGCATGTGGAATGCACTTCCTTGACTCTTGTGCAGTATTCTGCTGCATCCATTTTCAATAAGCTACCACAAGAATTCAAAAATCTTAGCAGTAGCCCAAACACTTTTAAGTCTAAACTAAAGAGTTTCCTCATGGCTCACTCCTTCTATTCTGTCGAGGAGCTCCTGGAAGAGCTAAAACATTAAGCAAATTCCAGTGTTACATTTTTGATTTTCTTTATTTAAATTAACGACTTGTCGCCTGAATATGTTTTTTATATTTCATTTTATCTGTTTGTACAATCTACAACGGAATATGTTTATTATATTTCATTTTATCTGTTTCTACAATCGTGTTACAATTTCATGTACTGACTCGTTCCATGACCATGGAGACTTCTCCTTAATGTGGTCCCACGGAACTATAAATATATAAACCTCGGCCAACGACTCACCGTGCTTTTGTTCAATGACGGGTCTCCGTGGACGTCCTGCAAGCGCCTATCTGCTGTGTTCTGGTTTTCCGCAAAACAAACTCAAAGACAGATCTCTGCTTGGAACGCACCTCCGAACCAGAAGCCATTCCGAAGGCTATGTGTAGCGCCACAACCTATCGAAACTTTTTGAAACTGCAGGGGTTGAAGTGGGGATATACCGCGATGGCCCACAGCAAATTCCTCATTTTTTCAACCGAAGCTGGCCGAGAAAAATGTGTATTGGTTTGCTTATTGAATGCCCCTCGTATATACAGTGAATAACGAAAAGGAAGTGCCAGACTTGCGATGTGGGATCCTTACCAGGTGGGATTGACGGAGGACATCGAAAGGGTGCAAAAAAGGGCAGCTCGTTTTGTATTATCGCGTTATAGGGGAGAGAGTGTGGCAGATATGGTAAGCGAGTTGGGATGGAAGTCATTACAGCATAGACGTTTTTCGTCGCGGCGAGACCTTCTTACGAAATTTCAGTCACCAACTTTCTCTTCCGAATGCGAAAATATTTTGTTGAGCCCAACCTACATAGGTAGGAATGATCATCAAAATAAAATAAGAGAAATCAGAGCTCGAACAGAAAGGTTTAGGTGTTCGTTTTTCCCGCTCGCTGTTCGGGAGTGGAATAGTAGAGAGATAGTATGATTGTGGTTCGATGAACCCTCTGCCAAGCACTTAAATGTGAATTGCAGAGTAGTCATGTAGATGTAGATGTAGATACGTTCATCACACTTAGAAGAAGAACGTGTGTTATATGGAAATGGGTCAGGAAGCGCTTGATTATCATTTTAGAACTGATGGGAAAGAAACAGGAAGAGAAAGTACCAGCATACCACATGAACCTTTTTCTTATAGGAAATGTTCAAAATTCCTCTATTTGCATTGATACCTACAAATAAAACGCTGATGAGTTTAGGTCCACAGAAAGTGGAGGCCAGGGAATTGGTCGATCTGTTCCTATTCATCTGTCGCGGAACTGGTTATTTAGAAACAAATGGGCATTGGTTCAAATGGCTCTGAGCACTATAGGACTTAACATCTGAAGTCATCAATCCCCTAGAAGTTAGAACTACTTAAACCTAACTAACCTAAGGACGTCACACACATCCATGCCCGAGGCAGGATTCGAACCTGCGACCGTAGCAGTCACGCGGTCCCGGACTGAAGCGCCTAGAACCGCTCTGCCACCGCGGCCGGCGAAATGGCATTAACACTGAAATAAGTTAGATCTCCATCTCGCATGTAGTGCATTTTACGCCCTCTAACAAAGGCACAGGTCTCTATGGGACCATCGTAAGTACGCTTGTTGAGCATGGACGGGAGAACGTGAGGCTCTAACAGTGACCGCGAATAATAGACAGAAAATATTTCTTGATAATGTGCTTCAACATCTGCGTTAGGATTCGTGTCAACCTATAAATGGTAGTTACGAAAAGTTGCTATCTGATCTTGTAGAAAATAAGTTCTGTTATAAAAACGAATCACTTCCGGTCTCATGACCTTGGAAAACACACAAGAACAGAAAGCACTAGCATACTGAATGACAGTTTTCCTCACTCCTTTCTCCGAAGTGTGAAGAATGTGTTCTGGATATCTGGTCGAACCGGTTTGTTAGACCTACACAGTGCCCAGCAGCGAAACAAGACAAGAAGCAGTGTGCGATACACCAATTCGTATGGCTGGATTTGCTCCTCTTTGCAGTCTCTTTTTATGCTCACATTCCCATCTGATCGCCTTACAGTGCAGTGCAGCAATATTGCGAGGTACATCAAATCTACATCTACATCTACACGGATTTTCTGAAAATCACATTTATGTGTCTGGCAGAGAGTTCATCGAACCACCTTCACAATTCTCTATTATTCTAATCTCGTATAGCGAGCGGAAAGAACGAATACCTATATCTTTCCGTACGAGCTCTGATTTCCCTTGTTTTTCTCCTTGTGTTGGTCGGCGTCAACAAAATATTTTCGCATTCGAAAAGTTTATGAGAAGATTCCTCCGCAACGAAAAACGTCTTTGTTTTAATGATGTCCATCCCAGATCCTGTATTATTTCAGTGACACTCTCACCCATCTTCCGCGATAATACAAAACATGCTGCCCTTCTCTGAACTTTTTCTATGTACTCCTTCAATCCTACCTGGTAAGGATCCCACACAGCGTAGCAGTATTCTAAAAGAGAACGGACAAGCGTAGTGTGGATCTGTTACATTTTCTAAGCGCAAACACAGTCTTCGGTTAACCTTCCCCACGACATTTTTTATGTGTTCCTTCTAATTTAAGTTGTTCGTAGTTGTAATTCCTAGGAATTTAATTGAATTTACGACCAAGTTCCTTTTACTGGATGCTGCACTACACCTCAAAGTGACAAAGATTCATGATATTATTACATATACTATAACATATTTATCAGGTTTCTGTAGATAACAGTCAGAATTTTCTAACAATAGCCCAATTCTTCGACGATAGAAATCCTTTCCTAGGACTCGGAGCCTTTTGAGGACCACTGTCGTTGGAATATCTCTTTCCTTTCAGATGTTCTTTCACCTTTATTATTCTCGGCCATAATGGCTATGTTTGTGAACCGTGACTGTGTGGGATAATTATTTATTTCTAATTTCTGTACCAATCACTTTTTTATTTTATGTTTAATCTAACATAATAAAACGCGTTTTGAACATGTTCTGTTCATCTTCAGGCGTTTATACATACATACAGAGAAATGTTACTTAAAAATAAACAGTCTTAAACTAGATTAATCTAGAACTTTTTGTCCATGGTTTGTCACTGTAGAGGCTTGTGTGACATTTGAGGACGGGGGCAGTGTATGGCTAGAAATCGAAATCAATGATGTCTTCTGCTGGTTTTCTTCCTTGTGGTTAATTATGTATGATATCACAGCCTGTATGGGATGCAGGTAGATTTGCATCACTTATATGTTACGAAAATAGTGTGAATATCTGTTATATGACAGTTGATCACTTACGATGTCATCATCTTGTTGCTTCACTTGCATCAGTGGTGTAGTGGCGGAGCTGTTAATTAGCATTACACTATTGCACATTGTATTAATCTAGTTTAACACAGTTTATTTTTAAGTAACATTTCTGTGTGTGTATGTATGTATAAACGCCTGAAGATGAACAGAACATGTTCGGAAAGCATTGTATTATGTTAGATTAAACATAAAATAAAAAAGTGACTGGTAGCAGATATTAAAATTAATTAATTCTTTCTCCTTGCCGAAAAGATGCAAATTGTATGGTGCAAGATCTGGACGGTAAGTCAGATCAGCATGACCCAAGTCTATGTGGCATTGATCAAGTTTTTGGCACCTTTCTGCTACAGCTGGACGCGACATTTTATTTCACGGTGAATCTGCTTTTAGTTCAGACGTTTTACCCTCAATCAGCGTACTGTTCTACGTATTTCAATTTTGGCGTAAGTTTCCAGTTGACGTTCCACTTCACTCCCATACAAATGAGGCACCTGTTATCTGTACCACAGCAGAATTGCATCTGCACGAAATCCGGAACTTGTTCTCTCCTATGTTTGTATACCGAATGTCTCTCCTAAGTCTCTCCTAAGAGTCATCAGGCGCTTTTTCTATTGTGGTTAGGCACATATTTGCAATTTCGCTTTTTGCACTGTGTAGCTGGAGTGAACCCAAACAATTACTTCTCATGACGTCTTTCATGGCATAGAGCGCTCCCAGATTAGTCTATTTCGATTTTCGTTTCATCGATACGTATTTACAGGGACTCTAAAACACGAAGAGTAACCAGCAATCCAGCAGTGACTCAGTAGCGCATGCTTGACGATAGAAGTCGTGCAGGCAGCGCAATACTGTCGCTAGTGGAGTATTGGTTCTTCTTCGAGTATTACTTTCCCTTTTCATGAACATCGACAAAACAATTATCGCCCTGGCCTAGACTAGTGTGGGACCGCCCTGTCGAATGGGAACGTAAAATTCCGCTTTAAAAATTTCCTTTGTAACAAACGACCTCCTGCGGAATCTCAAACTAGCGAGCATGGAAGACATGGACACGGATTAAGGATAGGTGGCGCTAGTTGGGAATGTGGGTCGGTCGAGATGCGTGCCGAGATAGCCCGTGCAATTTCAGTAAACGCTGTCACCGGGTGGCGCAGTGGCTAGCGCAACTGTCTATTAGGCCAGGGAACCGAGGTTCGATTCTCGGTAGGGCACACACTTTCACTCGTAGGCGCTGGACTCCGCTTAAAGTTCCGATGCAGCTGACATTCCCTTTCCTTTCCCTCCCCGCCCCCACCAGTTCACTTAACATGCACAACCACTTGACGGCAACCACGTCAATGGAGTCACGGTAAGATCGCATTTGCAGCGCACATTCCCGACTTCGGGAATCCCGATATACTGAGGGACCAGGAGTTCATTCCTGGTTTTTATTTTTTAATCTTAGTACCTTAATCTAAGCGCTTCACGCACTGGTATACAAGTTTTTTCTGCATTCTGATTCTTGTTTCAAAGGGGATTTTTCTTGTAACCACTAACGCTTGGTAGGCTGTCAAGTTAACTCATTAGAGCTCAATCGCCTAGTGATGTTTCTTTCTGATTCTTCCTTTCTCCTTGAAACGTCTCCGTAGAAAAATCATAAATGACTGTGTTAGTAAACTTCTACGTTATTTGATTTTCAAACAGCTGAGCCAAACACAACGTACTCAAACAGTTTTCTCTTTACTTATTCTGTTTATCACTAAACTGACAGACAATATTTTTTAGCGCAACGCAATCTGACTTTCAATAACCCCTACAAAAGAATGGCCCTGACTAACAATAACCTATATCTTTCATGAATCACTTACCTCACAAAAATCTTCGTTACTCGAACTACTGCAATACAGCGAGCGCCAATAATGCCAGCTAAATAAAAGATTCTAACTACTGAAGACACTAACTACGGATATGCATAGTTAGCAAATGAAAGATTTTGATAGAGAACAAACAATGTATTTACCTTAATAGTGTTCATACAGTTCAAAAGTCATCATATATATATATCAATTCATGACATCCATCTTTACAAATTTTTCTGGCGGACACACGTCCAGATTGTCCGCTCATAGTAACCTCTCAAAACTCTGGCACCTCTCTCTCCACATCCTCCATTGCTGGCGGCTCACCTCCAACTGCCCAACGTTACGCACTGTTCACATCCAACTGCCCAACACTACGCACTGTTCATATCCAACTGCCCAACACTACACAAGCGAATATTCCAACAATGAGTCCAACCAGCCACAGATGGCACACAGTAGTCAGTGATTTTCATACAGAGCTCTACGTGGCGTTACCAACAAAAAAAACCTAAACAGCCTACTTACATCCTTTGATTTGTTGTGTGCTCTATCCCATTCCTTAGCTTTATTGCGTAATTTTAAAGTTTTGAAATCACGGTTGAAAGCATGTGTGTCCTTTATGTGCCTGGGCACCATCTCAACCGTAATTGACCAACATCATGCTGGTGGTGATCCTAACACTCATCCATTTTCTTATCATTGTTATATTTTAACTATGTAAATTGATTCACAAATTGTTTGATAATCTGGATCTTTACATGTCATGAGTAATTTTTACACACTGTTTGAATAAACACGAGGGTTGGAAATTTAATAGTGGCAACTATTTATTTCTAGCTCGTAAAAAATAGATACGTGTTTCAAAGTTTTACTGGCCTTCAAAGTAGTCACCAGCATTGTGTATAGCCCGTTGCCAGCGATGTGGAAGTCGTAGGATACTCTTGACAGTGCCAGTTGTGTTGACAGTTCGAGCGGCGCGTTCTATTGCCCGACAAATTTGTAGTAGTTCCGAAGCTGGTCGTAGGTTGTGCTCCAAAAATGAACAACATAGAGACAGAAGTGATGTCACTTTCTGCACGACCTGACCATCATTTTGCAGGATAATGCTCAAGGACGTACAGTACAAGCTGTTACTGATTTGTTTGACTGATGAGGCTGCTAAGTGCTTTACCACCTACTGCACTCCCCTGACTTAAGAACTCGTGAGTTTAACTCTATTTCTAAACTGAAGGAAACACTTCACCGCATTCGCTTAAGAACTGCTACAAATTCTTTCGGCAATAGACTGCGCCGCTCGAACTGCCAACACAATTGGCACTACTAAGAGTATCCTACGATTTCCACATCGCTAGCAACGGGTTATACACAATGCTGATGACTAATTTGAAGGTCAGTAAAACTTTGAAACACGTATCTATTGTGTACGAGCTGTAAATGAATAGTTGCCACAGTTAAAGTTTCAACCCTCGCATTATTTTTCTAGTTAGAACTCCATCTTTCAACAACCGTTAAAATAAATTATTCAACTAAAGTGGCTGGACCGCAGATGAGTTCAGGAACTTATCAAATAACTTCTCCCGATGTGCGCAACAGTAGATTTTTCAAGTAGCCTATTAGCTTCATGGGGGTAATCTATCATTTTATATTATCTGGGGTGATAGATTCAGTATGAGCCTATTCTGCATATACATGAAGCGCCTGATAAGCAAAAGGTTGGCCGTGTTCACCGCACACCCGGCTTCTGGCAGTAACCAGAAAAATAACAGCGGTTCTGTCACACTTCCCTGGGGCACTCCTGATGATACTCTTGTCTCTAACGAGCCTATCACAATATTTCATAGCGTTGATCAATCAGTTTGCTTACACTAATTCTGCATTGGGTTTCAGGGGTGCTTATGATTCAGTTAAATTCATTTACACACACACACAGGGTTTTGCAAAGTAACAAAAATGGCATTTTCCTTTGTGATCACCATTATCGAATGCTTCAATAGCGTACACACTACATACTGGTAGCTGACGTAACGTTTTCGGTAGAAAAAGGTGAAGGGCTTAATGTAAGAGCCTAACTACAAATTCCAGGAGCTTGTGAGGCGAGGCTTTTGTCGCGACATTCCAAGAATGGCGTCGGCAACCTGAAGACGAAGTGTGACGAACTGCTGTAGGTACATGCTGTAGGTTCATGGTGTTACTGTAAGATGTATTCTTCGTGTGGTAACAACAAGAATTAGTAATAAAACCGCGAATACTTACATTAAGGCTACGCTATCTCAGTGAAAGTTGCGTTACCAGATATGAACAGTGTCTGATCCGTTGCCGCTATCTAACGAGCAGTAAACAGAGTCTACATTGAAATTTTCGCTCTGTAGCTGAGTGTGCGCTGATATGAAACTTCCTAGCGGATTAAAACTGTATGCCACACAAAAGCTCGCACGCAGGACCTTTGCCTTTCGCGGACAAGCGCTCTACTAACTGAGCTACCCAAGCACGACTTAGGAACCATCCTCAAAGCTTTACTCCTGCCAGTTTCCCAAGTTCGAGTCTCGGGCAGGAACACAGTTTTAATCTGCCAGGAAGTTTCAGTAAGCAGTGTGTCTGAAACGCTCGGAAAACTGAAACTACCTAAATATGACAATCTCTTTAACGATCGAGTAATAATTCATGAGCATGAGGTTGGATGACTTTAATGTGAGGAGTTGAAAGGCTCTGCGACAGTGTAGTTAGTTGCATGTGACAATCTTTGTGTCTGATATGTTAAGTGTAGAGACATAATTTTCTAAGCTTTAAGGAAGCTATGTAACCTACAGTAAAATTCAAATTACAAATCTGCAGTCTCACGAAAAAATACCATAATATTTAGTCGTTAAATGGTTCTCGATCGTGACGAGAACCCTTCTTCGTACCGAATCACATTTTCTTTCAAATACACATGGCTCTATTCGGGTTGTGTCACATGTATTAGTCGCATGCTCCTGTAACATCAGCGCATTGTCACTGGGTTGGACATACAGTAATACCTTTAAATGTCCCCTTAACCAGAAATGCGAAGAATGCAGAAGCGATGAACGGGAAGGCCATGCTACCAGATCTCGACTAGCCCAACACCCGTGAAACATTGCGGTAAGGTACTGTCACACGACCTGTAGAAAATGGGGTGGTGCTCAGTAGTGCATAAATCACAGTAGCTGTCTTTCTGCAGGGGTAACATTATCTAATAGCGCTGGTAATTCATTACACAGAAGTCAATGATCCACAGCACCTGTTTATATGTTTGATAAAGTGTATAGTCCTATGAGTATGTCACTGACAGTTCCTGCTCAGACACTGATACTGAAGCGATGATTATGCCTCGCCTTCACGTTTATTCGAGGATTTGCGTCCCCCCCCCCCCCCCCCCCCCCCCTCCGTGAGTATTTCGGTAATTTACTATGTCACGTCTTGTGAATCCCGCTTCATCTTTAAATACTGCACATTACTCATCACAAGTACAACGGCTCGTATCTTAGCGTGTATTAGTTTTCGGACATATAATTATAAGAACCAGCTTTTCCAGTTCTGTACGAATATGTCACACTTTCTTTCAGACGCCCTACATTTGCCGTATTGTGTTATTCAGTGCTCACAGGAACTGACTGCGAATGGATATATGATGACTAAGTAATATTACAAGGTTCAAACCGCCGTACGTTCTGTGGTGGAGGGTACATAGTGTACCAATATCATTCGGTACGCAGGAAGAAAGATTGTATGAGCCCGAATGTCTCTATTTTACCGTCGTTGTCATTATGTGAGATATACATATTTCTTGACTCATTTTAAAGCGTGCGTTCTCGAATTTTGGCGGAACAGTTCCCGATGCATATATTTCTAGTATCGTCTCCCACTGCAGTTTGAGTATTTCTGCGACGCTCTAATTCTGACCAGACAAACCCGTGACGAGTCGTGCAGCTCCTCTTTGAGACTTTAATGTCGTTTTAGTCCATCCAAATTTGTAAGAGTCCTAGACAAACGAGTAGTACATTTTTTTTAACGAAGATTTATGAATGCCCTCTTTCACACATGAAACATACTTCCTTAGAATTCTTCCAATAAATCAAAATCTGGCGTCTGTCTTCCTCAATGCTAGATTCATGTGGTCGTTCCTTCTGCAATATCTCCTGGCAAAAACTTCTAGATCCTTGAAGATGCCTGAGGAAAATATGTTGATTCCTTTAGAAGAGTCAACATACGCTAGCGCAGTAGACGTTCCACAAATCTTATAGAAACCCACGTCAGTGAAATTCATCTACAGATCACTGCGTGCATTTGTTTGGAAATTCCCCTACTATCTCGACAACGGCGTTGGTTTTTTACTTACTTTAGATACTAAGTTAGAAGAATTGAGAGGCTAAAACGAATTAATCAAGAGTGCAGTTCCGCATTTGGATAGTTTTCGTAGCCGGCTGCTGTGGCCGAGCTGTTCTATGCACTTCAGTCTGGAACCATGCGGCTGCTACGGTCGCAGGTTCGAATCCTGCCTCGGGCATGGATGTGTATGATTGCCTAAGGTTAGTTAAGTCCAAGTAGTTCTACGTCTAGGGGACTGATGACCTATGATGTTAAGTCCCATAGTTCTTAGAGCCATTTGAACCATTTTTGATAGTTTTCGGTTTCAGGCACGTAACTGACTAAGTTTAGTACAGGCTTAAATCTAAATCACCATTTCCATTCAGTGTGCTAGAAGTGCAACACTGCTTCACAGTAACAAATGCGTATTTAATGTTCTTAGGTCCTCTGAAGAATTAATCGCCATTTGAAGAACTCCAAATAAGACAGTAATTTCAGTACGAAAAGAAGGAAACGTATATTTCGGAGTACTAGTGAAATGCTCCCACGGTAAGGTTAAAAATAGGAAATACCTGTGTTATCGGATGTTATACTGTAGACTGCAACAAAAGTAAAGAAATTAACAAGAACTGAGATTCTATGGTTAATCCGCGCCAGAGCCAACTACCTATTCCCGTCGTATGTCAGTTACTCTAACCCATTGTCCAGCTTTGTTTTTCTCGGGGACTCAACGTTCTTTGTACAGCCTCTATTTAATAGTTGAAGGCAGAAGCTTCAAATGGGCACTGTGTCGCTGGCACACAAAACTATTACACAACACTAACTAGGTTCTTTACGCTATCTCGTTACCTTACAAAGAACCGAGCTGTGCCACAAAATCTGCTAGTTTACTGGTCGTTTACAGCCTTCGTATTTCATTTCATTAAACTTAAATTAATCTTCTTTCAATTATTTTCCATCAATTACAGAAGTTATCGGTATCCTTTGCATCCACAAGTATGTTTTTGTGAGAGTGTTCCTTTGTGTGCCTTCATATTCTACCAGAATGGTGGCCTTATATGAAGTGTGTCTAGTACCGTTTGGTTGCAACAAGTCACCTTCAAGGTTGCTAGGAGCTCGAGACCTGGCCCTGGATCGTATCCAGGTCACGGCATTCTGGTGCAGCACATACGCCGAAGCTATTCGCGTGTGGCTGGCTGCAGAAGGGGTTGAGTAACTGGACTATATTTGTCCGGTCGTATGCCGTCGTTCAGTATCGAACCCAGACGATCCTGCTTAGCCTTGTTGTTCAAGCTTATTTTAAATCTCTTCCTCCTCCATAAATAACACGAGTGCTGCATCGAAAAATGAGTACCCGAAGTGAAAAAAAGAGATGATACTCATCTTCTGAGGGATGAAATTGAGAACATACCGGCGATATGGAATTTAGCTTCAGAAGTATTTATATGTACAATTTTAAGGCCGCGAGCTTGGGAGGAATTAGGTGAGATATTTTATGCAGGAAATTATTCCAAAGAAAAAAGAAGATTGACAGTTAAACTTTTTTATTAAAAAGTGAAGAGTAATTAGGCGTGCAGTCATACCTTTGACATCCTCTAACGCGTTTTACATATTCGATATGCAATGAGTGGATTTTGCACCTCATATCGTCTTATCTTGATATTAGACTCTATTTTTGTTGAAACATAGTCAGTAAATTTGGTTCGAACTCTGTCCGTGGCGAATATGGTTTGTTCCTTGTAGGTGCAGTGTATGTTTCTCATTGTGCTGTATATACGTGATTATATCCGTCTCTCATTCTGACATATTTATGAAGAACTGTAATAGTTTTTACAATATTTTCGGAGCAGTTCACATTCACATCTAGCGGATAATGTAGTATTCTCCACTCGTTACGTGCTATGCCAACAGTACGTTCACCATAGTTCCGTGCTAAAACTGGTCTGTAATTAAAAATATTTTTTTCATAAGTCAACATTGTACTTTCGTAGGGTCCCATTACATTTCCCATCAGTCCAAATGCTTCGTCGCCATCTAGCGCGTAAGACAGTACCGTTCCATGGAATTTGAGGGTCTTGGATCTGGTATACATAAAGTTTTTCGGAGAGGTTTTTGTATATAGCAGAATTTTTGAAAATTCCTGAATCTCTGTCTTTTCCGTATGCACTAATATCTACCCAAATAAAGTGATAATCAGAGTCGTATAGCACCAATATTACTATGGAGAAAATGGTTATAGATGTAGTACAAGGAACCTGAACGTTCCGGTTTCAGTAATCTATGAGGAGCGATAAGAAGGTAGGTGTTTGAAGGCGTTGCTGCAGTGTATATGCAACCCAGCTCCATGCCGATGCGGGTATATAAGCACTGACATGTAGGCAAGGGGTTAGTGTAACCGTCTATCGGAAAATTTTTCTTAGCCCCTTATATATAGACACCTATTTCCCTTTGCATATTAATTTACCTTCCCCGTCACTATATGCTTCTGCGTCAGATTAGCTCCACTAACCAGTAATGGTCCACATTCGACAAATAGTAATAACCTACATACAGCGGATAACTTCACAGTGGACACATTACAGACAACTAAGTGTTTTTTCGGGGTAGCGCTAATAATGTCGGTGCACAAACATAAGCATCATCTTACATGCTCTTCTCAGGGCCACACACACCTGAAATATTAGTTTTCGACCACTGATTCCTTGTCTCAAAATATTCAGTCTAAGGTTCTCTACATGGGCTAGGGCTACTAGGTAAGATCACCCCAGATATGCCCAGAACCAACAAATATATCGAGGAGCGATTGTCCTTAAGTTATAGCGGCTAATATGAAGAATTTTCTGATGGGCGCAAATAATTTTTAACTTTTGTAGCTTCCTAATTATTATTTCGTCCGCCCCCGGTAGCTGAGTGTTCAGCGCGACAGAATGTAAATCGTTAGGGCACAGGTTCGATCCCCGGCTGGGTAGGAGATTTTCTCCGCTCAGGCACTGAGTGTTGCGTTGTCCTAATCGTCATCATTTCATCCCATCGACGAGCAAGTCGCCGAAGTGGCGTCAAATCGAATGACTTGCACCCGGCGAACGGTCTACCCGACGCGAGGCCCTAGTCACACGCCATTATTATTCCGACTTTTTTTTTTTTTTTGTTAAATGTAACTGATACTGTTATATGATATTGCAAAGAATCATCGAAGAGGACTAACAACATAACATAACTAGAAATCGGCGTCGCAAAGCACTGTCGCACTGTCAGGAGACTAGGTCCCACCAACATATTCCCTACAGCAGCAGAAGTAACCAGTCATATAACTCAGATAATGTTCGTGTCATTATCTGTGGCTTGAAGTCCATCAGTCTGCGCTGCATTTCATAGTGAACTGGCAACTTGTTCGTGTTAGCGATTTAAGCTTCAGAATGTATACAACAGTCGAAAAATTAATATACACTCCTGGAAATTGAAATAAGAACACCGTGAATTCATTGTCCCAGGAAGGGGAAACTTTATTGACACATTCCTGGGGTCAGATACATCACATGATCACACTGACAGAACCACAGGCACATAGACACAGGCAACAGAGCATGCACAATGTCGGCACTAGTACAGTGTATATCCACCTTTCGCAGCAATGCAGGCTGCTATTCTCCCATGGAGACGATCGTAGAGATGCTGCATGTAGTCCTGTGGAACGGCTTGCCATGCCATTTCCACCTGGCGCCTCAGTTGGACCAGCGTTCGTGCTGGACGTGCACACCGCGTGAGACGACGCTTCATCCAGTCCCAAACATGCTCAATGGGGGACAGATCCGGAGATCTTGCTGGCCAGGGTAGTTGACTTACACCTTCTAGAGCACGTTGGGTGGCACGGGATACATGCGGACGTGCATTGTCCTGTTGGAACAGCAAGTTCCCTTGCCGGTCTAGGAATGGTAGAACGATGGGTTCGATGACGGTTTGGATGTACCGTGCACTATTCAGTGTCCCCTCGACGATCACCAGAGGTGTACGGCCAGTGTAGGAGATCGCTCCCCACACCATGATGCCGGGTGTTGGCCCTGTGTGCCTCGGTCGTATGCAGTCCTGATTGTGGCGCTCACCTGCACGGCGCCAAACAAGCATACGACCATCATTGGCACAAAGGCAGAAGCGACTCTCATCGCTGAAGACGACACATCTCCATTCGTCCCTCCATTCACGCCTGTCGCGACACCACTGGAGGCGGGCTGCACGATGTTGGGGCGTGAGCGGAAGACGGCCTAACGGTGTGCGGGACCGTAGCCCAGCTTCATGGAGACGGTTGCGAATGGTCCTCGCCGATACCCCACGAGCAACAGTGTCCCTAATTTGCTGGGAAGTGGAGGTGCTGTCCCCTACGGCACTGCGTAGGATCCTACGGTCTTGGCGTGCATCCGTGCGTCGCTGCGGTCCGGTCCCAGGTCGACGGGCACGTGCACCTTCCGCCGGCCACTGGCGACAACATCGATGTACTGTGGAGACCTCACGCCCCACGTGTTGAGCAATTCGGCGGTACGTCCACCCGGCCTCCCGCATGCCCACTATACGCCCTCGCTCAAAGTCCGTCAACTGCACATACGGTTCACGTCCACGCTGTCGCGGCATGCTACCAGTGTTAAAGACTGCGATGGAGCTCCGTATGCCACGGCAAACTGGCTGACACTGACGGCGGCGGTGCACAAATGCTGCGCAGCTAGCGCCATTCGACGGCCAACACCGCGGTTCCTGGTGTGTCCGCTGTGCCGTGCGTGTGATCATTGCTTGTACAGCCCTCTCGCAGTGTCCGGAGCAAGTATGGTGGGTCTGACACACCGGTGTCAATGTGTTCTTTTTTCCATTTTCAGGAGTGTAGTTTTCGTTTTTGGTGATTGTTGCCAAACACCTAGAGCAGCACTGCGGTTGGTGATGAAAGGTGTCCTGATCGTGTCAAGCCCTCACGTTCTGTCTTGCAAACATTATAAAAAAAAAAACTTCAATAAACTGTAAGTGTGAAAATTGAAATACGCCAGCGAAAAAAACCGCAACTTCTTGAGAGAAAGGCAGTTGATATTCTGAAATTTGCGTCGCTACTGTGGATCAGAGGCGAGGAGTGTGATGAAACGCATCTCTGATTGTTGAAGACGAGCGTTTGTAATGTTCCATCTTTTCTCTAAGTCCTTAATATAACTGATCGTTGAGTTTGGCCACTGTGCACAATGATAACGCCTTCACAGTGAAAACAACCACCTTTCGTGTTCACCAGGTCGTATTTATTATTTGTGGATTGCCTATACACGGTAAAGTTGTAGGACAATGTAAAGGCTCCTGCAGTCTAAGCCAAGACTGCAATTAACAGGTATTTATTTTCTCTAATGACTGACAAATATCAGAATAAAAATTAACACAAAACAAAATTATGTCAAGACTGTGGGGAGGAGATACCAAACATGTGGAAGACTGTATGGAGGAACAGAAACGAGATCTGCTCATTAGTGCAGCTCGCGAAGTCAAAGTTAATGGTGCAACAAGATGTCAGAAATTATAATCAGATTAAGCAAAACAAATTGCGTGGCAAAGTAAGCAGGTAGCAAGCTGCTCATGATACGAATCGCATTGACGCAACTGCGACACTTACATTGCCCCAAAATCAGGGAACCGTGAGCCCATCAGCATCAAACGGAGGGCTGGACACGAGTGACACTACTGGCAGGTGCAGAAAGAATGACCACGAAAAATACATCTCCTTCCACGACACTCTACTTCTAAAAAAACTCTATATGGAGCGGATGACTCAAAGCGGTTGCCCATATGAACGTCTGTTGTTTCATGAGGAAAAGGGGAACGCTGCAGCAGCTTCTCATTCTTGGCATAAAATGCGCACCTTAACCCTCGCAATACCAAGGGGGGTGGGGGGAGATTCTTTATGCCCACCTCTTGGGAATATTGTAATCTAGCCATTAGCTTTGTAATTTAAAATTTGAAAAACAATACTAATTTTTTTGTGGCTCCTTATAGCAGATTCCATAACTGTTTGAATTTTTCAGTAAAACTTAACCCAGAACTTGAGTTTTAGTAGTAAATGTGAGTTTTTGCAACAAATGGTTCAAAAAAATGGCTCTGAGCACTATGGGACTTAACTTCTAAGGTCATCAGTCACCTAGAACTTAGAACTACTTAGACCTAACTAACCTAAGGACATCACACACATCCATGCCCGAGGCAGGATTCGAACCTGCGACCGTAGCGGTCGCGCGGTTCCAGACTGTAGCGCCTAGAACCGCTCTGCCACTTCGGCCGGCCAACAAATGTCGTATTCATATTATGCACCATTCTTACACATCTATATATCTTTAAACACTATGTTGTAAATAAAACTCAATGGCTATTAACGAAACCTATATTTTAAAAAAATTGTGGTGATCATAAAATACCACTCCTCTCTGTGCACACATTACAGAAAACGCGTTGGTACTGCTAAGATTGTGCTCACAGATATTTTCAGGTTCTGGACCCTACTTCTACATCAGCGCCTCTTTAAATAGGATTGTCGAAATTTGCTTGTTTTTACATTTATTTTGCGATGGGCATAATATACCCCCTGTCGGTAATGCGCGTTATGGAAAATACGTTAGTGTTACTACTGTTATCAGTAAGAGGTTGGTACTGGGACGGAGCAGTATCCCATCGACTGATCGGCTTTTTCGCGCCAAGCATGATGGTGGGGCGACTCAGGTCCACTGGGAATACCAAGTTTTAAAGTGAAAGGAACGGACCTTCCCATTCCAGTCGGGAGACATCTCGGTGTTTTGTCCTTTGATGTTCGAACAGAAAAGCTAATATCATGCTCAATTTTTCTCTGGGGATGGCAGCGGCGGCACAGTGCCTATGGGAGGCGCCAGATCTGCCGAAAAAAGCACGAAGCAGGCAGCAGCCTTACTTCCGCAAAAACTGCCCAAATCCCATGGGTCCCTTCAGTCTTCCTAATGAGATTCGCTGACCGGCTCCTGCCGACTAAGAAGACCCAGAGAACACACCAAGAGAACACCTTCACAGTTATAAAATCGCAAGGCTTTTCTCCCAGCAGCCCAGTGTACTATAAATAAAATTAACCACGAAATGCTCCCAAAAATTAATCAATATCGTATAGTGATATGTGACAGTCATCATCATCATCATCATCATCATCATCATCATCGTCATCATCATCATTTAAGACTGATTATGCCTCTCAGCGTTCACTCTGGAGCATAGCCCCTTTATAAAATTCCTCCATGATCCCCTATTCAGTGCTAACATTGGTGCCTCTTCTGATGTTAAACCTATTATTTCAAAATCATTCTTAACCGAATCCAGGTACCTTCTCCTTGGTCTGCCCCGACTCCTCCTACCCTCTACAGCTGAACCCATGAGTCTCTTGGGTAACCTTGTTTCTCCCATGCGTGTAACATGACCCCACCATCTAAGCCTGTTTGCCCTGACTGCTACATCTATAGAGTTCATTCCCAGTTTTTCTTTGATTTCCTCATTGTGGACACCCTCCTGCCATTGTTCCCATCTGCTAGTACGTGCAATCATCCTAGCTACTTTCATATCCGTAACCTCAACCTTGTTGATAAGGTAACCTGAATCCACCCACCTTTCACTCCCATACAACAAAGCTGGTCGAAAGATTGAACGGTGCACAGATAACTTAGTCTTGGTACTGACTTCCTTCTTGCAGAAGAGAGTAGATCGTAGCTGAGCGCTCACTGCATTAGCTTTGCTACACCTCGCTTCCAGTTCTTTCACTATGTTGCCATCCTGTGAGAATATGCATCCTAAGTACTTGAAACCGTCCACCTGTTCTAACTTTGTTCCTCCTATTTGACACTCAATCCGTTTATATTTCTTTACCACTGACATTACTTTCGTTTTGGAGATGCTAATCTTCATACCATAGTCCTTACATTTCTGATCTAGCTCTGAAATATTACTTTGCAAACTTTCAATCGAATCTGCCATCACAACTAAGTCATCCGCATATGCAAGACTGCTTATTTTGTGTTCACATATCTTAATCTCACCCAGCCAGTCTATTGTTTTCAACATATGATCCATAAATAATATGAACAACAGTGGAGACAGGTTGCAGCCTTGTCTTACACCTGAAACTACTCTGAACCATGAACTCAATTTACCGTCAACTTTAACTGCTGCCTGACTATCCATGTAGAGACCTTTAGTTGCTTGCAAAAGTTGGCCTCCTATTCCATAATCTCGTAGAACAGACAATAACTTCCCCCTAGGAACCCGGTCGTATGCCTTTTCTAGATCTATAAAGCATAGATACAGTTCCCTGTTCCACTCATAACACTTCTCCATTATTTGCCGTAAGCTACAGATCTGGTCCTGACAGCCTCTAAGAGGCCTAAACCCACACTGATTTTCATCCAATTAGTCTTCAACTAATACTCCCACTTTCCTTTCAACAATACCTGAGAAAATTTTACCCACAACGCTGATTAAAGAAATACCTCTGTAGTTGTTACAATGTTTTCTGTTTCCATGTTTAAAGATTGGTGTGATTACTGCTTTTGTGCAGTCTGATGGAACCTGTCCCGACTCCCAGGCCATTTCAATTATCCTGTGTAGCCATTTAAGACCTGACGTTCCACTGTATTTGATGAGTTCCGACTTAATTTCATCCACCCCAGCTGCTTTATTGCACTGCAATCTATTGACCATTTTCTCAACTTCCTCAAATGTGATCCTATTTCCATCATCATTCCTATTCCCTTCTACCTCGAAATCTGAAACATTGCTGATCGTATTTCCACCTACATTGAGCAACTCTTCAATATATTCCCTCCACCTGCCCAAGGCATCCACAGGATTCACCAGCAGTTTTCCTGACCTGTCCAAAATACTTGTCATTTCCTTCTTACCTCCCTTTCGAAGACTGCTAATTACACTCCAGAATGGTTTTCCAGCAGCTTGACCCAAGGTCTCCAACCTGTTTCCAAAGTCTTCCCAAGATTTCTTCTTGGATGCTGCAATTATCTGTTTGACTTTGTTTCTTTCTTCAACATAACTTTCTCTGTCTACCTGAGTTCTAGTATGTAGCCATTTCTGATACGCCTTCTTTTCCCTTTTACAGGCTGCCTTGACTGTGTCATTCCTCCAAGTTGTTTGCTTCATCCTACTTTTACACACTACTGTTCCCAGACATTCTTTAGTCACTTCTAGTACTGTGTCCCTGTACCTTGTCCATTCCTTTTCCAATGACTGTAACTGACTACATTCAACTAACTAGTACCTTTCTGAGACTGCTGTTATGTACTTGTGCCTGATTTCATTATCCTGAAGTTTCTCCACTCTTATCCTCCTACATATGGACCTGACCTCCTGCACTTTCGGCCTCACAATCCCAATTTCACTGCAGATTAAATAATGACCAGTGTCATCGAAGAATCCCCTGAATACACTTGTGTCCCTCACAGCCTTCCGAATTCCTGATCTGTTATTATATAGTCAATGACAGATCTGGTTCCCCAGCCTTCCCAAGTATACCGGTGAATGTTCTTATGTTTAAAAAAGGAGTTTGTGATTGCTAAGTCCATACTGGCACAGAAATCCAAGAGTTGTTTCCCGTTCCTGTTGGCCTCCATATCCTCTCCAAATTTACCCATAACCTTTTCATACCCTTCGGTTCGATTTCCAATCCTGGCATTAAAAACACCCATGAGCAGAATACTGTCCTTGTCCTTTACGCTAACAACTACATCACTGAGTGCCTCATGAAAACTATCCATCTTATCTTGATCTGTCCCTTCACAATGCGAATATACTGACACAATCCTAATTGTCTGGCTAGACACTGTCAAATCTATCCACATCAGTCGTTCGTTTACATACCTTACTGCAACTACACTGGGTTCCATTTCTTTCCTGATGTAAAGACCTACACCCCATTGTACTATTCCTGCTTTGACTCCTGACAGGTAGACCTTGTATTCTCCCACTTCCTCTTCTTTCTCACCCCTTACCCGAATGTCACTAACAGCTAAATCGTCCAGCCCCATCTTACTTGCAGCCTCTGCCAGCTCTACCTTCTTCCCAGGGTAGCCCCCATTGATATTAATAGCTCCCCATCTCATTACCATTTGTTTGCCAAGTCGTGTCTTAGGAGTCCCTGGTTTGTCAGTTAGAGGTGGGACTCCGTCACCTCCAAAGGTCCGAGGCATTTTGCTCTGATTGTTGCGAGCACCATATTTAAAGTATCGGGGAAGCAGGTTGGTAGCCTTACTTGCCCCGAGTCCCATTGAGTTTTACCCCTAACGGTTGAGGGACTAACCGGTGGATTTGGTAGTCTTTGCCGTCTGAGCACAAAGGTGACCACGACTCAGAATATGCCCGAGATGCCCAGCCTTATTCCAAAGTAACTAGTATCCTGACTGTCGGGACCACTTACTTGGCCACTCATACGTTGCCCGTGGTTCATGAACTAGGACATGACTACCGGAACCCACACCATGAACCACATATGTGACACAGTAACATAATAATTTTAACAGTGGTAATGCACAGCAATACTGGTGTGTCATGTGGTAGAGGCTATTTAAGAATCGCATCACTGGTCTCTGCTTTACTGAAGGCACTCTAAATAGGCAAAGGTATTTACAACTCCTTAGAGATATGCTGGTGCAGTCATTGGAAGCAACTGCCCTGAACGTAACGAGTCCCTGTGATTATTTAGGTAGTTACTTTCATGTTCCATGGCTCACTTGCACATTAAATCGTAATGATGTGGAACAAGTAATTTTACATTCACGTCACAAATATAATATGGCTACATGCTTAACATTTATAACATTTTTTCGTTTTTTTAAGTATACAGGTTGTTGTTGTTTTTGTGGTCGTCAGTCCTGAGACTGGTTTAATGCAACTCTCCATGCTACTCTATCCTGTGCAAGCTTCTTCATCCCCCAGTACCTACTGCAGCCTACATCCTTCTGAATCTGCTTAGTGTAGTCATCTCTTGGTCTCCCTCTACGATTTTTACCCTCCACGATGCCCTCCAATACTAAATTGGTGATCCCTTTATGCCTCAGAACATGTCCTACCAACCGATCCCTTCTTCTGGTCAAGTTGTGCCACAAACTTCTCTTCTCCCCAATCCTTTCAATAATTCCTCATTAGTTATGTGATACAGGTGTGAGCTAGAAATTTCCACCCACAACTTTCACACATTACAATAACAGAAATTCTTCTACAGAATAGGAAGAGTTGTCAAGGAGGAACTTTTTCAGTTTGTTCTGAAATTTTACTTTTACTATCTATCAGACATTTTATGTTAGTGGGGAAGTCAGCAAAAAATTTAGTTGCAGCGTTGTGCATCCTCTTTGTGCTAAAGACCATCTTAATGTAGAGTCATGAATGCTGTTTTTCCTTCTGGTATTGTGAATACGTACGTCATTGCTCCTTTGAACTGCTGTAAATTATTTACAACAAACTTCAAGAGGGAATAAATATACTGTGAGGCAGTAGTCAGAATGTCCAACTCCTTAAACAGATGTCTACAAAACGGTCGTGGATGTGCACCACATATTACTCTTACAGCACGTTTCTGAGCTATGAAGACTTTCTTTCTTAAAGATGAAGTACCCCAGAACATTATTGCACGTGACATAATTGAACGAAAATATGCAAAATATGGCAACTTACTATGTTGTCTCTCCCAAGATTTGCAATGGTTTTAAGTACAACTGTTCCTGAACTAAATTGTTTTAGGAAATCCAAAATGTGCTTTAACCAGTTTAAATTCTCATCTATATGGACACCCAAGAATTCTGAAGTTTTCACCCAATTTATTATTTCTTCGCCATGTGGTATACTTATCATTGGTGTTGTACCCCTACATGTGCAGAAACGAATATGTTGTGTCTTTTTAAAACTGAGAATGAGACCAATCGCAGAATACAAGTCAATGACACTTATAGGAACATAGTTTACTATTTTATTTGTTTCTGTATGTATCCTTGAACTGATTACAACAGTAGTGTCATCAGTAAAAAGAACTAATTGCCTTGTTGAATATTAGTCGGAAGATAATTTACACATATTAGGCGCGATAGTGGACCTAAGATCGGCCGTGGGGAACACCATATGTGATTTCTCCTCAGTCAGAATAATACTAACGTAACAAATATCCCACCCATTCTGCACAGACAGTTGCAGACATTAACAGAAAACTGCAGAGCATTGCATAGATCTTCCTGGCAGATTAAAACTGTGTGCCCGACAGAGACTCGAACTCGGGACCTTCGCCTTTCGCGGGCAAGTGCTCTACCATCTGAGCTACCGAAGCACGACTCACGGCCGGTACTCACAGCTTTCCTTCTGCCAGTATGTCGTCTCCTACCTTCCAAACTTTACAGAAGCTCTCCTGCGAAACTTGCAGAGCTACAACTTAGATAAGTTCTGTAGTATTGTGTGTCCCGTATCGCTTCACAGCGTGTGTCAGTGCTCAAGGCCAGCAGTTTGAGCTCTTGATATGACAGTCATAGTGATAAACTGTCGAACCGTACCGAAGCAATATGTTTACTTACACTTGGTAGGGTAGGGCGGTCGTTCGTGGGACTTCTTTTCCGACAGCGGAATACTGTTTTATCCGGAAGCTGTAAATGTTAAAAATTAGTTACGTACATCAGAAAATTCACTGCTTTTTCACTGTAAATGAGCGAAAATCGCACTTAGATGTATTTACTCATTCTGGCTGTATTTTATGTTGCCGGTCTTATTTGCCTTATGCTGTATAATTTGGTTAAGTTTCATCAGATTTGTCACACAGCTTTTTAAATTATCGCTATTTTTGTGATTTTTCTTTAATTTATGGATACTGGTGTAGGAAGACAGCACCTCAATCACAGAAGCTGTACCATAATACGTCGATTTCGCCTAAAATATGGACACCTTGCGGCACTTGCACTCCTGGGAAAAAAGAAAATGCATATATGAACGAATTAATGAAGTTAGAACCATTATTTTTCCTGAGAACATTTGGGTCTACTGCATGGCTTATTGGAGATGGCATCCTCTTGGGTAAAATGTTCGGGATGTAAAATAGTCCACCATTTGGATCTATAGATGGGTACTGCTTAGGAGGATGTTGTCATAAAGGAAAGCAAAAATGGTGCTTAATGGTTTGGAATGTGGAATATTAGGTCCCTTAAGCAGGTAGGTAGGTTAGAAAATTTTAAAAATAGTAATTGATACGTTGGAGGTAACTATACACTGAAGCGCCAAAGAAATTGGTAGAGGCGTGCGTATTCAAATCCAGAGATATGTAAACAAGTAGAATACGGCACTGCTGTTAGCAGCGCCTATATAAGACAACAAGTGTCTGGCGCAGTTGTTAGATCGGTTACTGCTGCTACAATCGCACGAGCGATGGGACACAGCATCTCGAGGTAGCGATGAAATGGGGATTTTCCCATACGTCATTTTACGAGTGTACCGTGAATATCAGGAAACCGGTAAAACATCAAATCTCCGACATCGCTGTGGCCGGAAGATCCCGCAAGAACGGGACCAACGACGACTGAAGAGAGTCGTTCAACGTGACAGAAGTGCAGCCCTTCCGCAAACTGCTGCAGATTTCAGTGCTGGGCCATTAACGAGTACCAGAGTACGAACCATTCAACGAAACATGATCGATATGGGCTTTCGGAGCTGAAGGCCCACTCTTACACTCTTGATCACCCCGCGACACAAAGCTATACGCCTCGCCTGTGCCCGTCAACATCGACATTGGGTTGTTGGTGACTGGGAACACACTGCCTGATCGGACGAGTCTCGCTTAAAATTGTATCGAGCTGATGGATGTGTACGGGTATGGAGACAACCTCATGAATCCATGGACGTTGCATGTAATCAGCCGTCTGTTCAAGCTGGTGGAGGCTCTGTAATAGGGTAGGGCGTGTGCAGTTGTAATTGTATGGGACCTCTGATATATCTAGTTACGACTCTGACAGGTGACACGTACGTTAACATCCTGTCTAATGATCTGCATCTATTCATGTCCATTGTGCATTCCGACGGACTTGGGCAATTCCAGGAGAACAACGCGACACCCCACACGTCCGTAATTGCTACACAGTGGCTCTAGGAACATTCATCTAAGTTTAAACACTTCCGTTGGCCACCAGACTCTCCAGACATGAACATAATTGAGCATATCTTGGATGCCTCGTAACGTGCTGTTCAGAAGAGACCTCCACCCCCTCGTACTCTAACGGATTTATGGACAGCCCTGCAGGATTCATGGTGTCAGTTCCCTCCAGCACTACTTCTGACATTAGCCGAGTTCCTGCCACATCATGTTGCGGCACTTCTGCGTGCTCGCGGGGGCCCTACATGATATTAGACAGGTGTATCAGTTTCTTTGGTTCAAATGGCTCTGAGCACTATGGGACTTAACTTCTAAGGTCACCGGTTCCCTAGAACTTAGAACTACTTAAACCTAACTAACCTAAAGACGTCACACACATCGACGCCCGAGGCACTATTCGAACCTGCGACCGTAGCGGTCGCGCGGTTCCAGTCTGTAGCGCCTAGAACCGCTCGGCCACCACGGATAGCAGTTTCTTTGGCTCTTCAATGTAGTAGGACTTAATGAAGTGCGGAGCCATCTTACACGCAGCTTTTGATCATGTTGTGCTGCCCCTCTTCACTGTATGTTATCAGCATTCCCATCTGGGGTGTCTAATGCGAAAGCTACTTGCCGCAGTTTGTAGAGCTAGTAAAGATTAAGATAAACAGGCCGCTAGGGTTCCAAAGTTAATCATCTATTCAGTTTCAGACGGTGTAAACGAAGGAAACTATAATACTTGCACGAGGTCCTTCATTATAATGGAGTCTCAAAAAATGGAGGAAAGGTCTCAACTCATACAAAACGATATTAGGTTAAAGGGTAACTAAATAAGTGAATACTGAGATCATATGTAGATAGTATTCAGCCGAGGACAGCTTTCACTGACGTTAAGCATTGCCAGAGGACACAGAATACACGTATAGAGACCTTAGCTAAAGTACGCAGAAACTACGTAACATGATACATCGCTGATCGAACAATCCACGGGGGTACTGCTGGTTCATAGTATCCAACGGGAAAAACATTTCGGCGATCAGACATATCGCCGTCAGCGGGCGGGGTGACGAACTGACCTCCTTGTGGCGAACGGTCGATTTACACCCCCTTCCTTTCGGGCTGCACTCTACGCGATCCACAGCAGAAGACGTGCGTTGGCATCGCTGAGAGGCGACTGCGTCGGTATCTGTGGCCGGCGGGACGTCCCGTCTACGAAGCATGAACGTAGGCGGGGTAAGCACTCCGTCCGCCCTGGCTGCCAGCTGGTTCTGTTTGCTGAGTGGCTTCTTAATTAGACTCACTGCTGGTTCCCAAGCCTTGCTAAGGCTACAGCCGCAGCCTCGGGAGATAAGACTGTGCCTGCTGTGTATTTCGATGGCCCCTCTTGCGATGCTGTCCCAGTATTTCGTCGTTTGCGTAACACGCTGTGAACCGACAATACATCCGTGGATTGTTCGATCAATTAATACGCCGTGAGAAAGGGAAGAATCATGGCACCAAGCTACACTACTGGCCATTAAAATTGCTACACCACGAAGATGACGTGCTACAGACGCGAAATTTAACCGACAGGAAGAATATGCTGTGATATGCAAATGACTAGTTTTTCAGAGCATTCACACAATGTTGGCGCCCGTGGCGATACCTACAACGTGCTCACATGAGGAAAGTTTCCAACTGATTTCTCATACACAAACAGCGGTTGACCGGCGTTTCATGGTGAAGCGTTGTTGTGATGCCTCGTGTAAGGAGGAGAAATGCGTACCATCACGTTTCCCACTTTGATAAAGGTCGGATTGTAGCCTGTCCTCATTACGGTTCATCGTATCGCGACATTGTTGCTCGCGTTGGTCGAGATCCAATGAAATTTAGCAGATATGGAATCGGTGAGTTCAGGAGGGGAATACGGAACGCCATGCTGGATCCCAGCGGCCTCGTATCACTAGCAGTCGAGATGACAGGCATCTTATCCGCATAGCTGTAACGGATCGTGCAGCCACGTCTCGATCCCTGAGTCAACAAATGGGGAAGTTTGCAAGACAAGAACCATCTGCACGAACAGTTCGACGACGTTTGCAGCAGCACGGAATATCAGCTCGGAGACCATGGCTGCGGTTACCCTTGACGGTGCATCACAGACAGGAGCTCCTGCGATGGTGTACTCAACGACGAATCTGAGTGCACGAATGGCAAAACGACATTTTTTCGGATGAATCCAGGTTCTATTTACAGCATCATGATGGTCGCATCCGTGTTTGGCGACATCGCGGTGGACGCACATTGGAAGCGTGTATTCGTCCTTGCCATATTGGCGTATCACCCGGTGTGATGGTATGGGGTGCCGTTGGTTACACGTCTCGGTCACCTCTTGTTCGCATTGACGGCAATTTGATCAGTGGACGTTACATTTCAGATGTGTTACGACCCGTGGCTCTAACCTTCATTCGATCCCTGCGAAACCCTACATTTCAGCATGATAATGCACGACCGCATGTTGCAGGTCCTCTACGGGCTTTTCTGGATACAGAGAATGTTCGACTACTGCCCTGGCCTGCACGTTCTCCAGATCTCTCACCAATTGAAAACGTCTGGTCAATGGTGGCCCTGCAACTGGCTCGTCACAATACGCCAGTCACTACTCTTGATGAACTGTGGTATCGTGTTGAAGCTGCATCGGCAGCTGTACCTGTACACGACATCCAAGCTCTGTTTGACTCAATGCCCAGGCGTATCAAAGCCGTTATTACGGCCAGAGGTGGTTGTTCTGGGTACTGATTTCTCAGGATCTATGCACCCAAATTGCGTGAAAATGTAATCACATGTCAGTTCTAGTTTAATATATTTGTCCAATGAATACCAGTCTATCATCTACATTTCTTCTTGGTGTAGCAGTTTTAATGGCCAGTAGTGTACTTGCAATATACATACACCAATACAGTGCTAGGTGCAGGAAGGTTGACTGAATTCGATGAAGTACTGAACTACAAAATACCTATACATATGACAGAAGGGGAGCTCACAGTGAAATCTCACCGCACAGTTTGCACTGTCAGTCTGCAGCCCTAACGCAAGATAGCCACTCCTGTCGTGTGAACGAGGCGTCTGTTCAAGGTGATGAAAAGTTCTGAATCTATTACTAAATGCTAGGCGCCAAGAACCTAGAACAAAACGCATCCGCGAGAACAAGCTACATTTGCTGGTCCGTTATCATAGATTAAACTGAATGGGAAGAAGCGGCGGCGGAACTATGTTTTATGGCTTCAGAGGTACTTTCCTATAGTGATTTTCTGACCCCACAAAAACCGAGCGAGGTGGCGCAGTGGTCAGCACACTGGACTCGCATTCGGGAGGACGACGGATCAATCTCGTCTCCGGCCATCCTGATTTAGGTTTTCCGTGATTTCCCTAAATCGCTTCAGGCAAATGCCGGGATGGTTCCTTTGAAAGGGCACGGCCGATTTCCTTCCCCATCCTTCCCTCACCCGAGCTTGCACTCCGTCTCTAATGACCTCGTTGTCGACGGGACGTTAAACACTAATCTCCTCCTCCTGACCCCAAAAAACAAGGCCATTGGCAACTATGTGGAGGGCTACTGTGGCATGGGGAACTGACCACGTCTTTTGGCGACAGGGATTCACATTTTGGCTGTCCCATCTGTTGGAAAAGCGGTCCTCATTGGATTCCCATTCCTTCACAAGGAAGAAGAAGGGATTGTTAAAACCTGAAGAATTGTCGCCATTTTGAGTAAATTAACAAATAGTTCAAATGGCTCTGAGCACTATGGGACTTAACTTCTAAGGTCATCAGTCCCCTAGAACTTAGAACTACTTAAACCTAACTAACCTAGGGACATCACACACATCCATGTCCTAGGCAGGATTCGACCCTGCGACCGTAGCGGTCGCGCGTTTCCAGACTGTCCTAACAAGTGACAGCCTTAAGCTGACACATCGAACATCCCGATCTCCAAACCACTCCACGAAATCAGCTTTAGGAACAGAATTGAGGAATCTGCTCTACTAGAACTTCTATAAGAGGTTCTGCTTCCTGCCAGGACTTTCAGCAGTTTCTTTCTAATAGGTGTTAAGAAACACCGGGCGTCTTGGTAAAGTTACTCGCTCATGACATCAGCCTAGTATGCCCAGACCACTACCAATTCAGTAGGGTTACGGAAGGTCCAGCCCATCATCTTCAGGTTGTACAGAGCCACCTTTCCCAGGCTATCGGAAAGTGGCTCAGTCTTGGACAATAACGAACAGGACGGGCGCCCAGGCGCAGCCAGTGTATGACATATTACAATACACCGAATAACTGACGACTAGGTATTTAGTCGAATAGGAGAACAAAGAGTTGCAGAGGAAACCTAGGTTTGTCTACAGAATGCAGGTTCAAAGAGCTGTAGGTTGACGTAGTTATGCAGAGATGAAGAGACTTGGACGGGACAGACTAGCGTAGAAAGCTTCATTAAAACAGTCTGCAGATGAATACCACAACGACAACGACACGACAACAACAACAACAATAACAACAACAACACGTCCTAGCAATGAAACCCCGAGAGCGAAGAGGAAAAAGGGCATTTAATTGTGTTGTCAAAAGCGTGACAGCGAGTACACTGACTCAAAGTTTACATTTGTTTACGAACAGGACACACATTTTGTACAAACTTACATCAACGTAAAAGAGCTAATAAACTGAAGGAAGTGTGTGTGTGTGTGTGTGTGTGTGTGTGTGTGTGTGTGTGTGTGTGTGTGTGTGTAGGCTAACGGTTGTTTCCTTTATTGATTTTATATATACTCCTGGAAATGGAAAAAAGAACACATTGACACCGGTGTGTCAGACCCACCATACTTGCTCCAAACACTGCGAGAGGGCTGTACAAGCAATGATCACACGCACGGCACAGCGGACACACCAGGAACCGCGGTGTTGGCCGTCGAATGGCGCTAGCTGCGCAGCATTTGTGCACCGCCCCCGTCACTGTCAGCCAGTTTGCCGTGGCATACGGAGCTCCATCGCCATCTTTAACACTGGTAGCATGCCGCGACAGCGTGGACGTGAACCGTATGTGCAGCTGACGGACTTTGAGCGAGGGCGTATAGTGGGTATGCGGGAGGCCGGGTGGACGTACCGCCGAATTGCTCAACACGTGGGGCGTGAGATCTCCACAGTACATCGATGTTGTCGCCAGTGGTCGGCGGAAGGTGCACGTGCACATTGACCTGGGACCGGACCGCAGCGACGCACGGATGCACGCCAAGACCATAGGATCCTACGCAGTGCCGTAGGGGACCGCACCGCCACTTCCCAGCAAATTAGGGACACTGTTGCTCCTGGGGTATCGGCGAGGACCATTCGCAACCGTCTCCACGAAGCTGGGCTACGGTCCCGCACACGGTTAGGCCGTCTTCCGCTCACGCCCCAACATCGTACAGCCCGCCTCCAGTGGTGTCACGACAGGCGTGAATGGCGGGACGAATGGAGACGTGTCGTCTTCAGCGATGAGGGTCGCTTCTGCCTTGGTGCCAATGATGGTCGTATGCGTGTTTGGCGCCGTGCAGGTGAGCGCCACAATCAGGACTGCATACGACCGAGGCACACAGGGCCAACTCCCGGCATCATGGTGTGGGGAGCGATCTCCTACACTGGCCGTACACCTCTGGTGATCATCGAGGGGACACTGAATAGTGCACGGTACATCCAAACCGTCATCGAACCCATCGTTCTACCATTCCTAGACCGGCAAGGGAACTTGCTGTTCCAACAGGACAATGCACGTCCGCATGTATCTTGTGCCACCCAACGTGCTCTAGAAGGTGTAAGTCAACTACCCTGGCCAGCAAGATCTCCGGATCTGTCCCCTATTGAGCATGTTTGGGACTGGATGAAGCGTCGTCTCACGCGGTCTGCACGTCCAGCACGAACGCTGGTCCAACTGAGGCGCCAGGTGGAAATGGCATGGCAAGCCGTTCCACAGGACTACATGCAGCATCTCTACGATCGTCTCCATGGGAGAATAGCAGCCTGCATTGCTGCGAAAGGTGGATATACACTGTACTAGTGCCGACATTGTGCATGCTCTGTTGCCTGTGTCTATGTGCCTGTGGTTCTGTCAGTGTGATCATGTGATGTATCTGACCCCAGGAATGTGTCAATAAAGTTTCCCCTTCCTGGGAAAATGAATTCACGGTGTTCTTATTTCAATTTCCAGGAGTGTATTTTTATAACTGCTTTAGATCTTTCTCAAATTTATACACAAGAGCGCAATAAACACCCCAGTTAGGCCATATAATACTACAGTATCTACAATAAAGGGAAACAGAAGTAAAAGAAAACAAAATGTGCTAACTAGTGTGTGAGCGTCCTGGTGCTTGATTTATAACTTCACAGCGGGAAGAGTTATTAGCTATAATTTATCTCTACTGCAGATAATATTGGAGCTGAAGAACGTTCCGAGGCAGTTCGGTACGCAGCCTATCTGCCGTACCATGCTTCTCCATATGACCCTCGGGACTGATTTGTGGAGTATATTAATATCAACCTCACAAACATGTTTGCGCAGGAGACTTTAATGAGGCCCGTTATCTTCTCTGTCGGCAAAATATGTGCCTTTTTGTGTGATAGCGACTACTTATTCCTTTATCTTGATCCCAGTCGCCGCATGTAAACGAGATTTCGAGATTCATACAAGACAGTAAAAGCTGTTTATAATTTTACTGGGCACTATCACCGTCATCACTAGTCATAGAAGAGCAACTTTCAACAATCAAGGAGACACCACAGTAGTGTGAAAACGCAATGCTGCAAAACCACTTTTATAAGTTTCACCGGATGAGATACAGTTCTTCATACGCGCATCCTGACGTTTATTTACAGTAATCACCAGGCTACTAACGTCAAGTTATTGGTATAAAACAGCAAACTGATCAACGAAAGAAACTTCCAGTTTGATTATGATTATTATCTGCAAAGTGATGGACTGCCCATGAATTCCCCAGTACTCGTGCAGATATGTAGATGAAATTATTTGTCTGGTAGAGGTGCCAAATGAAAAAAGAGGTGAACTCCAGTTAGAAATCAAGAAAGCACATCTGAACGTAAAATTCACACTTGAAAACAAAACAAAGGAAGACGAATAAATTTTGTTGACATAACAATAACAAAAGGAAAATGGCACGCATTCTTTCAACATTTACAGAAAACAAACAGCCACAGGCACAATAATACCTCCCAAGTCCAATCATCCCGTGCATTAACTCACTTGTGATATAGAATAAACATGTCCGAAGATGGCCTTGTAAGCCGAAAACCGGTTAGCAATAAAAGTAATATTGTAGAACAAAAGCAAACTGGTGCTTTTCATTTATTAAAAAGAATTCCATTCAACAGGAGAAATTATGAAAGAGAAATGGAAACAATCACATAAATTTGGGGAAGTTGAAAAAAGTCAGCCAACTACTTGCAAATAAAGATTTATTGTAACCCCTGACATAAGTTTCGACAATTTTAAAACTGTCTTCATCAGAAGGTATAATGGCTGTTGTTTCGTCACACGCTCAACTAGATCCATTATGCCTTCTGAAGAAGACAGTATTAAAATTGTCGAAACCTATGTCAAGGGTTCCAATAAACCTGTATTTGCAACTAGTTGGCTAATTTTTTTCAACTACTGCAAGTTTACTGTCGTGCAGTTGCTGCAATTATAGCCGTGTTTAAGATTTTAATATCACATAAGTAGTTAGAGAAACAATGTCTATGACACACATGCAGTACACAACTCAGTCAAAAAATTGGAACACAAATACAAAACAAACGTAACACATCCAACATATCCAGACAGGTGGAGAATTCAGAAGCCCCAAACGCACAATTACACCCAACATACATACACAGTAATAACACCACACAGGAACAAAGTACATGGTACTCTGTGACTTACATACCTAAATGAAGACACAGAGTGGCAAGAGTCCAAACATATTAATGAAACGGGTCTTCTATATAGTACATGAAACCGTGTAGCCTCTGCAAGCAAACTTAGTCCAACCAACTGTCGAGAGGGACAAATTCCAAAGGTCAGGAATAGACAAACTTGAATGACAAAGTTGTGACGCTGTGTAGTGGCCTGCGAGCGGATCACGATGGGAGCTGACGCTATCTCCAGTTGTGAAGTGGCTCGTCCAACTCGTAGACCTGGTGCCTGAGAATACAAGCTGGAATATTTTTACAGAAGGAAACTCTGTGGGAAAAGGACGAGACTGAATAACAAAGTAATATTGGAAACTACTATCGAATCTTACGAGGGACTAACACATCGACTATGTAGTGCAATCCTGCATCTACCCGGTGCAGCTAAGTGCCACGAGAAACTAAGTCCCGTCCCGGGGACACAGAAGCGCACTTCCGGCGTCTGAGGCAGACTGAGATCAGAATCTGAACCCCCAGTAGCGCCGGCGGCACCGCTTATATAGGCTCGTATGACGCGCCTCCCACGTGATCACGCGCTGTCCTCCCGACCTCTGCTCCTTCCAGAAGCTACTATGCTGATGGTCACGTAGTCCACACTATCCTTACCACCGCGAGAGAGGCGGCGCAGTTGTTAGCACACTGGACTCGCATTCGGGAGGACGACGGTTCAAACCCGCGTCCGGCCACCCTGATTAAGGCTTCCCGTGATTTCCCTAAATCGCTTCGGGCAAATGCCGGGCTGGTTCCCTTGAAAGGGCATGGCCGACTTCCTCCCGTAATCCGATAGTTTTTAGTTAGGTCATATTCCGTAGATAATTTTCCCGATTATTTTATTGATATGATGTGGAACAAGTCAAATTACAACATATATATACACACATGAATAGTGCTAATATTAATATTACTGAAATTTTTAGTTCTACGCACACAGCTACATTTAGAGGTACCTTTTTTCACCATTTCTGAAACAGAAACTTGTCCATGGAGTAGAAGGAGTTGTCCAAAAGACATGATTTTAAGCTAGATTTAAAACTTGATCTGCTACCTGCCAGACACTTTATGTTGTTGGGCAATTGATCAAAGATTTTTGTTGCTGGATAATGTACTCCTTTTTGAGGAACTGACAGCTTCAATAACGGATAGGAAAGGTCATTCTTTTCTCTAGTGTTGTACGTATGAACATCACTGTTCTTCGCGAATTGAAATGGATTATTTGTAACGAATTTCATTAGCGAATATATGTACTCTGATGGTGCAGTTAAAATACCTAACTCCTTGAAAAGGTGCCTACATGACGTCCTTGGGTGAACACCACTAATTATTCTTACTGCTCTCCTTAGTGCAATCAATACTTTATGTCTAAGTGGGCAGTTACCCCAGAAAACTATTCCATAAGACATTATTGAGTGGAAATATGCAAAGTACGTTAGGAGGCTGATCTGTTTATTACCAAGTCTAGGGATTATACGAAAAGCGAAAGAAGCTGAACTTAGTTCAAATGGCACTGAGCACTATGGGACTTAACATCTATGGTCATCAGTCCCCTAGAACTTAGAACTACTTAAACCTAACTAACCTAAGGACATCACACAACACCTAGCCATCACGAGGCAGAGAAAATCCCTGACCCCACCGGGAATGAACTTAGTTGTTTGAGAAGCACAGTAATATGCTTATTCCAGTTCAAGTTGTCATCAATGTGAACACCCAAAAGTTTGGAGAAATCTACCCTGTTCATATGCTACATAAACTGACGGTATGACTTTATTCGGTGTACAAAACTGGATATAGTGAGTTTTTTTGAAAATTAAGGGAGAGTCCATTTTCTGAGAACCACTTAGTAATTCTTTGAAAGTCATCGTTAACAATATCTTCAGCTGATTTTTCTGGAATGGGATTTATTATAACTCTCGTGTCATCTGCAAAAAGTACTACTTATGGGACCGATAACCTCTCATTGTTTGGTCCCCTCTCCCAAATCAATCAACCGACCTTATCACAAAAACACAGTTCCTCCTGTTAACGTTAGGTTACTCCTTTACTGGCACACATTGTGGAACATTATACATTTTGCTATACGCTCTCAATGCTTCACGCTACTCATTCACGACACATACGCGACAGCAGTATGCATAGGCATGACGTGGAGGAACTTTAAAACGCAATACAAGGAACTCATCGAGTTTTGAAAGTATGATACAAACCACTCCACATTCGCAGAGCTCTTAAAGCACCACAACCATCATCCCACCACCTAAGAATAAAATATGAAACTCATCAGGATATACATTTAACCATAAGAAATGACTTATCCCACAGGAGTAAAACTATAATATCCACAAAGTCACTGCAGAGAACAAACAGGTGATAAACGATCAGACACACATCGACACTAACTTAAAATTCAACAGTTGACAACAACATCCAAAATACAAGATGAAGTAAATGAGAGTGTGCGAATGAAATTTCGAATGGCAGTAAACAGAGGGCTGAGAGGATGACACGGTGGCCGGTCGATACCGTTGGGCCTTGAAGGGCCTGTTCGGACGGAGTTTCGTTAGTGGTAGTAAACAGAAGAATAGCTATAGAAATGGAACAAGAACTACAGCAGTATCTACAAAATTTATAAGTAGAAATTTTAACTACAGAATTATTACTTCACCATCAGAAAATGCCAGAATTATTAATGACTTCATATCTAATATGTAAAACAAAACACTGTAAACAAAATGTGTATATATTTCAGGCCACTGATAACGCCTTTCAAATACTAAAGGCCAAACGCGTACTGCACGAAACATTCGTTCCGTTCAGTTGCAATTAGGCAAAACCAAAGTGACAAGTACCAATCGAATACTACGCGCAATTGAGGACGACCAAACAACAAAAAATAAAGATTGTACATCAGCGTTTGTGTCGACTGGTGCGTATGACCACTGTAGGGAACAGTATATGAATTAATATTGGGAACTGCTCCTCTAGATTGCGTCAATGGTCAGCATTGCCTTCTCCAAGTAATGAAAGTTAGGCCGAGCGGTTCTAAGCGCTTCAGTCTGGAACCGAGCGACCTCTACGGTCGCAGGATCGAAATCTGCCTCGGGCATGGATGTGTCTGATGTCCTTAGGTTAGTTAGGTTTACGTAGTTCTAAGTTCTAGGGGACTGATGACCTCAGTTGTCAAGTCCCATAGTGCTCAGAGCCATTTTTTAATGAAAGTTATCAAAAATATTGTGTTCCCACATTTGAACCGAGTAAGCAATGTAATGGTGAAGTTCAGTCTCATTAGCGTCGTTGCTCAGGGAGTAAGTTATGTAAACATACACACTCCATATTATAATTCCGCGTTACTCATTGTACCAAATACTGCTCGTTAATTCCGATACGCCTTTAATTAGAGGGGCTCACGCATTCGTCTGAGAGGAATAATTAGTCCTCCTACTGCCTCACAAAATTCTCAGTTCGTGTCATGAGGTAAGGACGGAACCAAACTACGGTAAAATTCGTCCAAGCAATAAGCATTACAGCCGGCCGCTGTGGCCGAGCGGTTCTAGGCTCTTCAGTCTGGAATCGCGCAGCTGCTGCGGTTGCGAGTTTGAATCCTGCCTCGGGTATGGGTGTGTGTGATGTCCTTAGGTTAGTTAGGTTTAATTAGCTCTAAAGTCTAGAGGACTGATGACCTCAGATGTTAAGTCCCATAGTGCTTAGAGCCATTTGATTTGAATAAGCATTACAGACTCAACATCGAGCACGGAAAATCAAATTTACTAGACGGAGTGATGCTATATCACTATTTAAGGCAAAACTTGCCCCTTCTTTTAGATTCTTTCAATTCCATAATTGCTGTGTACGTGACATACTACAATTTACATCCACCGATTGTCCAAGGAGATATGGCCAGTATTTGGGTGTTTAATAGGAGCGATCATCTGAATCAAAAAATATTCCATATTCCAAGTGGTTTCCGATGTTGAATACATTTAATGTACTTTGTCATTTATTTTCTGTATTATTCAGCACGTTGCCATGTTTGCATGTGTACACATGCACAACAGTCAGTAATCATTGATACTTGCATTTTACAATGCAGAAATTGAAAAATACGTGTTTTAATGCATTCACCTTTAAGCATTACCGCACACGTCACATTACAGCCGATGTACAGTTCACGATATGTGTTCGAATAGCCCCCTGTCAACTTCATTGCATTTGTGCACTCTTGAGACAACTTGTGTTGATAGAGTGTCTCTGCACGTTCCCTTATGAGTGCAGCAGCGTCCATTTGCTACCAAACAGTCCATCTCACTTACTCATCTTTCGTTTGTACACCTCAGACTTCATGCCACCCCATAAACAAAATTCTAATTATGTTAAGTCTGGTGATCTTTGTGTCTAGTTAATTGCACTTCCACGACTAATTCAGTGAGTAGCGTAATTTCCTCACACATGTAGTAATATGTGGAAGGGCTCTGTCATACTAGAAATACATTGCAGTTCATGTGACCAAAGGAACGTCCACAAGGTGTTCAACAAACGAATTTTCCAAAAAAATGCAAGTAATTCTATCTCGTCATTCGCACATTCAAAATGATTGGACTTGTCAACATGTTTCCGATCGTGTTGCAACAAATAGTGATCGAAAAACGAACTTGGAAATTAGTTGGTTCTAAATGTAGCGTGTAGATTTTCCTGTGCCCATTGAAGACTATTATTTGTAAACTTGGCTTCATCAGTGTATAGTATTGATGGAAGCAAATGAAAATTGTCATTTAACCAGTGAAAAAATTCTAGTCATGGGGCATTGTCACCAATGTGAATATTGTGGACACGCACCATATGAAATTGGTATAAGTTTCCCGCATGTAATGTTCGCCATACACGTGTTCGTGAGACATTGATGCGTGCAGAAAGCCGTCGTGTGCTGGTAGGCCCATCAACCATGTGTTGCTCTTACTGCTCGTGTTGTTGAAATGCACGTTCAGAAGAAAAATGGGACCTTGGAAGAATACCTGTTTCACGTAGTGTCCTGAAAACTCTGGTAAACACTCTACAATGAGCAGTTCGAGTGTCGGAAAGCGCCGACGGTATTCTTCGATGGCAGCAGGAATACTACCACCGCGGAAACCGTGTCTGCAAATCCTCCATTGGTGTATGTATGTGGTGTTTTAGCCAGCGCATGTACGGACAGTTAACGTGTGCTTCTCTCCGGTACATTTTCAGTCCCTCATATTACTTCATTCGCAACACACGACGTACAACTCCGCTTTCAACGGGCTAGTTTAATGGCAGAAAGACATCCCGAGCAAAGGAGCTGAAAGCAACGAGGTAGGCTGGACTGGAATGAAATGTCAAAGAGGCTGAGTGGATAAGACATATACGTGCACGCTACTAGCCCGAATGTGTTCTGTCTCGGAAACCATTCGGAACAGGGCATATAACCATATGAATCTCTTTGCTTCAAATGAGCGTTTCTGTAATATACCTGACCACTGACAACTTCTCCTGGGATATGTTGTATACCCTGTAAAGGCCGAGCGGTTCTAGGCGCTTCAGTCCGGAACAGCGCGGCTGCTATGGTCGCAGGTTCGAAACCTGCCTCGGGCATGGATGTATGTGATGCCCTTAGGTTAGTAAGGTTTATGTATTTCTAAGTTCTAGGGGACTGATGACCTCAGACGTTAAGTCCCATAGTGCTCAGAACCATCGGAACCCTGCAAAACACTTTACAGTCTGCGGCGGAAGGTACTTTTGGGAGCGTATCATTCTCCCTTTTCCATTTTATTCGAAGTGTTTCAAGGGAAGAACGACTGTCGGCAAGCGTACGTAAGAGTTCGAAATTTTCTGATTTGCTTCCCATAGTAGTCCTATCGCGGAATGCACGTGGGAAGAGGCCACAAAGCCCCGCTACTCTCTATAATAACCAACACACACCACTTAACTAAATAAATAACGCGAACAACAGTAGTTTACAAGAGTTTTCTTGAGATACGAATCATTATTTGTCCAAAGGTTCTATCTGTGCACTCATTTGCATTGTAAGGTGTAAACACCCCCCCCCCCTCTCCCCCTCAATTCCAGCCATTGCCCACAATAAGCAAAGTCATTTATGAAAAATTTGAGAGGAGCGAAGATTAAAATAAACTTTCTACTTTACTTAGCTTTTCTGTATAGTTGGCTCCAGTTCTTCTTGTCAAGGGGTCTTATTCTCGAAGTTGAAATTCTCTCATTTTATGTCGGCATGGCTGAACTAATCTAAATAAATTTGAAGATTGTTGTTGCAGAATTTTTGATGTTACGTTTATATACTTTGTCACATTTTAGCGTATTATACAGTTCTTTGAATTTTCACATTAACAAATCCGAAATTACAGTGTTCGCTCAAAATACAAAAATAGTTCCTATCACACACATCAGAGACATGCTTACTATTGCTCCACTCAGCGGAAATAACAATTTTCCAAAGAGTTTACAGTTTTTCTTGACAAATGAATATGTATTTGTTTCGATTATTATTTCATAAATGAATCCAGGAATAAACATAGTAAATAATACTAGATTGCGTAAATAATAATAGAAATTTTAAGTGTGCCAAATAATTCGGAATTTCAAATGGTTCTAAAAAAAATAATTTTTACTGTACATTCAGAACTAGTATTTATCAATTGTAACATCGAAAATAAAGTAATTCCTGTTCATAAATTTTAGCTTGAACTATAACATATTCTGTAGAAAATAATACGGGATGACAAGTATTTAAACCAACAAACTCTGGGAGGTTGTAGGGGACATCAAAACAAATATTTTTCTCTAATGTCATTTTTTCTTATGAGGATTATTTCAACCGGTAGAGGAAGATTTCTCTGGCGGCCAATTAATTAAACCAACAAACACTTTTACATTTTTTATGACCAAGAGACAACAAATTAGCACAACCCAATTTCAATTACAGTAGATTTTCAAAAACGCCTCCATTGGCACGTAAACAAAGGTTAAACCATCGGATCATGTTCAGACTGACACGGGCGGAGTATCCAGAATTGTTCCTGTTGCTGCTACTATCCGGGCAACCAGATCCTCTTCTGATGCAACAGGAGTTGCGTAAATAAGGTAGCGCATCTCTCACCACGTAAAAAAATCCAGAGGGGACCATATCTAGGGATCGAGCAGCCCATGGTACAGGACGACCTCTGCCAATACACGTTTCTGGGAACCGTCGTGTAAGGTGTCAGGCAAATCCAACACCTTACATGAAAACCCTGACATGATAAGCAAATCCAGTAGTATGTCACATAGCTCGGAATAAATCGTGACATTAAATTAACCAAAGTAATACGAGTAACGAGTGAGCAAATGGAATACCACAGACTAACGCAAAAACGCCTAAATGCATGTCGTACCTTCCCACCGTGAGGCAGACGCAGTTCCGAGGGGAGAAACGAGGACAGAAGCCGAGAGCAGAACCGTGTTAAGCTAGATAAGGGAGGGGCTGGTCACCCACGCCGCGAGCCTACCTGTACGACTATACAACCCGCACGTTTTAGCGTGAGGCTGTTTCGCGTCTCAGGTATGTCAAGGACCACCGCCAGCCCATGTTAAAAGCTAGAGCCCTCCAGAAAAGCAGTATAGATCTTACGATAACACAAAAAGGGCCAATACCACCCGCAAGTTTTAGCGTGAGACTTTTTCGCGTGTCTGTTACATTAGGATCACTCCGCAGCCCATGTTAAAAGATAGAGCCCTCCAGAAGAGCAGTACAGATCTTACGATAACGCTAAGAGGACCACACTAGCTGCAGGTTTTAGCGTGAGACTTTTTAGCGTCTCTTTTACGTTGCAAACTTTAAAAAACATTGCCCCACCACGAAAAGTATAACGTTTCTCATTGGATAGACAGAATTTTAGTAGGCGGAGCTTAAGGTTAACATTGAGACCCTGATTGGTCAGATGAAAACATAGCCAAATAGTTTTTTTAAACTAACTTCGGAAAATTGTAGTAAGGAGAAGTTAGAGGAGAGTTAGTTCCGAGACGGCGGGCTGGATGGCTACTGGGCCGGCCGCTGCCGCTCTGACGCTGCTTAGACACCGACAAGGTAATGAACGCACGCGATGCCGCATTTTTGAGCGCATAAGGCTTCACTCAGAACTGCAGAAGTCTCATCTGTTACACCCTCTTTTTTGCGTAATACTAGTGTCGATCGTTAATTAAAACTCATGGTGTTCACATTTGCCACTTGAAGAACAGATCTGAAACGCGATGATTTTTCTTTTATATAGTTATTGAGAAGCCACATCAGCCACTGTAATTTACGACAAGTTAGATAAGTAATTGAAGATAATTGAGGGTCACTGTAGACCATTTTGATAGTTTTCTCTTTTGTGAAACTTAATTTAAACCTAGATTATAGATGTGATATGGTATAGGTCATCCTTCGATCGATTGTAGAACTTGGAAACCCATTAAGGGAATATTCGTTCACATTTTTGTTGAACGCAGTTGGTTTTTACCATCCTGTATTGAAACATTTCCTTTTATCTATATTGCAATTTACAAACGATGTTTTGTGAGAGGAATAAAATTATCAGTGGTAAACTTAACTGCTTTTTCGACGTTATTTTACCAGCTAACTAAAAATAGGAAAGCCTTGAACCCCTTCCACTAAATTTAGTTAGTATTAAGATTCTTTTACAGGGAGTGCAGTGGAGCTGACGCTGAGATCATTTAGTATTTGGTTATATCATCGCTAGTCTCACTGAACTCTTCTGAATTCTACATGTCATGTGTGGTCTGGTGTCTCCTTACCAGCAACAGGTCCCAGGTTCAAACTAGTTAATTCCCTAAAAAACACGCTCAGAGCGTCGTTGCGCGAAAGTGGTAGGGAGACACGATATAGTACAAACAGACACCACCATGAATGTTTAGAGTCGGTCCAGGAATCAACGCACACGACGACTGAAATGTGCCGGTGCCCCGTCATGTTGGAACCAAATGCGCTGTTTTGTAGGGAGCGGGACGTCTTCCAGCAATTCTGGCAATACTCTGGCGAGAAAATTGTAATAGTGCCTGCCATTCAATGGCCTAGGTAGCAAAAATGGTTCAATTGGCTCTGAGCTCTATGGGACTTAACTGCTTAGGTTATCAATCCCCTAGAACTTAGAACTACTTAAACCTAACTAACCTAAGGACATCACACCCATCCATGCCCAAGGCAGGATTCGAACCCGCGACCGTAGCTGTCGCGCGGTTCCAAACTGAAGCGCCTAGAACCGCTCGGCCACCGCTGCCGGCTGTGGCATGTGGGTTATCCTCACTCCAAACATGCGAATTGTGCATGTTGAAGACCCCATCACGCCCGAACGTTGCTTCATCGGTAAACAACACAGAGGATGGAAATGTAGGATGCATTTCACACTGTTCCAGGTACCACTGCGAAAACTGTGCTCTGGTTGGATAATCAACTGGTTCCATGCTGTGGACACGCTGTAAGTGAAATGGACGTAACAACTGCTCTTGAAGGACTGTTCTTAAATTCGTCTGATTCGTCCCCATGTTACGTGGAATTGCACGAGTGCTGATTGAATGATCCCGCTCCACATGCTGCAAGACAGCTTCCTCAAATTGCAGCGTTCTTACCGTGCGACGGCGTCCCTGTCCACGTAATCTGCTAAATGACCCGGTCTCACGCAGACGTTGGTACACAGCAGCAAACGTCGTATGATGCAAGATACGGTGATTAGGATATTGTTGTTGATAAACCCGCTGTGCAGCTCGTCCGTTGTGGTGCGCTACGTAGTACGCACCAACCATATCATTGTACTCACGCCAGGTGTATCGCTCCATTAGTAAACAGAGACAATGCACTACTACACTGGTAGACAGCAGTTGCCCACAACTGAAGAGCGTAATACGTCACCTAACAACTGAAGATCGTAATACGGCCTCTAACAACTGAAGAGCGTAATACGGCCTCCACCGGTTTAAATAATCCTCATACGAAAAAATGACATTAGGGATAAATATTTGTTTTGATGTCCCCTACAACCTCCCAGAATTTGTGGGTTTAAATACTTTTCACCGTGTATAGAAGTTTTCAGAAAAGCAGCTGAGATAATATTTACTTGTCCAAAGTTAGAAAAATAATACTGGTATCGGCAACTACTGTTGAGGAAAAGTAATGCTAGAGGTGGATGCACGTTACAAAGAGATAATATGCCGCCAGGTTCGGTGCGACGGTTTTCGGAGCATTGCTGGTGTAGCTTGGCTGGAAGCTTGACTCACAGCGTATTTCAGGGCGTCAGTGTTACGGTAAACAGTTTAGTGAACCGATAGCCTGCTCATCATGTCCCTTACGCGTCTTCTGATGTCGACGGAGTTTGACGTGTCCATTCGATAGAATGGTCCCAAATTAGTCCAGCGCGGGATCATGGGAATGTTATTGATGCAGCAAAAGGTTGGCTCCGACGTCGATCATTAGAGTGGAACCATGTGGGTGTACAGGCCTCCCAGTAAGGTGACGTAACGCTGTCACATTGAACGAAGATTTATGTTGAAAAATAGGGTTTTGTAGACGAAAGAGTGGGGAATAATTTGGTCTATTTGAATCCTGAATACAACCAACCTACTTTCAGAAAAAATTGTGTTGCATTACTTATGGACGCTCATCGCATTATCAGGATCAGTGAAACACGAAGAATAACCAGTACTCTAGAAGCGACACCGCCCTGACCCTCGCTAACTGATACCGCCATGCCGCAGCACTGCTCAGTTGCTGCTGGAGTACTCGTTATTCTTCGTGTTTTATTGTTCCTGTTAATACACATCGAGAAAATAAGCATCGCACCAGACTAACTTGGTACCTCTCTACGGAATGGCTACGTAAAAGCCTGCTTTAAAAATAATTTTGATTGGAACGGGAAAGAAACCGATACTTCCCTTGTGCACTGGAAGTTGCATGGAAGACATGATGAGTAGTATTTGCTTGGACTGACTCCAGCTACACATTGCAAAACTGAAATTGCATTCGCATCATTACGATCTATCCTGTAAAATGATCCATGGAACATGTAAGTAAACAACTAACTCTGCCGCAACGCGAGAGAAAATGCGCCTGACGACTCTTAGGAATGACACTCGGTGTTTGGTCGCTGTGTTATAAGTCACTCCGTACAATTAATTTGAGATATTTAACGGTTTTCACTGTTTTCTGTTATTTAAAGCCAGTATTACACTACTGGCCATTAAAATTTCTACACCAAGAAGAAATGCATATGATAAACGATTATTCATTGGACAAATATATTACAGTAGAACTGACATGTGATTACATTTTCACGCAATTTGGGTGCATAGATCCTGAGAAATCAGTACCCAGAACAACCATCTCTGGCCTTGATACGCCTGGGCCTTGAGTCAGAGCTTGGATGGCGTGTACAGGTACAGCTGTCCATGCAGCTTGAACAGGATATCACAATTCATCAAGAGTAGTGACTGGCGTATTGTCACGAGCCAGTTGCAGGGCCACCATTGACCAGACGTTTTCAATTGGTGAGAGATATGGAGAATGTGCTGGCTAGGGCAGCAGTTGAACATTTTCTGTATCCAGAAAGGCCCGTACAGGACCTGCAACATGCGGTCGTGCATTGTCCTGCTGAAATGTAGGGTTTCGCAGGGATCGAATGAAGGGTAGAGCCACGGGTCGTAACACATCTGAAAAATAGCGTCCACTGTTCAAAGTGCCGTCAATGCGAACAAGAGGTGACCGAGACGTGTAACCATTGGCACCCCATACCATCACGCCGGGTGATACGCCAGTATGGCGATGACGAATACAAGCTTCCAATGTGCGTTCCCCGCAATGTCGCCAAACACGGATGCGACCATCATGATGCTGTAACCAAGACGTGGATTCATCCGAAAAAATGACGTTTTGCCATTAGTGCACTCAGGTTCATCGTTGAGTACACCATCGCAGGCGCTCCTGCCTGTGATGCAGCGTCAAGGGTAAACGTAGCCACGGTCTCCGAGCTGATAGTCCATGGTGCTGCAAACGTCGTGGAACTGTTCGTGCAGATGGTTGTTGTCTTGCAAAAGTCCCCATCTGTTGACTCAGGGATCGAGACGTGGCTGCATGATCCGTTACAGCCACGCGGATAAGATGCCTGTTATCTCGACTGCTAGTGATACGAGGCCGTTGGGATGCAGCACGGCGTTCCGTATTACCCTCCTGAACCCACCGATTCCATATTCTGTTAACAGTCATTGGATCTCGACCAACGCGAGCAGCAATGTCGCGATACGATAAACCGCAATCGCGATAGGCTACAATCCGACCTTTATCAAAGTCGGAAACGTGATGGTGCGCATTTCTCCTCCTTACACGAGGCATCACAACAACGTTTCACCTGGCAACGACGATCAACTGCTGTTTGTGTATGAGAAATCTGTTGGAAACGTTCCTCATGTCAGCATGTTGTAGCCACCGGCGCCAACCTTGTGTTGTTTCCGGTGTGTTTAGTGTGTGTGTGTGTGTGTGTGAGAGAGAGAGAGAGAGAGAGAGAGAGAGAGAGAGAGAGGGAGCGAAGGGGGGGGGGGGGGAGGGAGAGAGTTTAGTTATGTAGACCATGCACAGAAGTTAAAAAGAATTAAGGAAGATAAAAATTTTAACGCCCAGTCCATGACATTAGAAAATGCCCTCCTGGGAGAAGGAGATAGTGGCTTGGGCTCTGGTATAACAACGTTAGTGCCAAGAGGGCGAGGGGTGGGAAAGGACAAGGTATGCCTATGGAAGATAGAGTTTATATGATCGCGTTATAAAGAGGATGCTATTTACCAGTTAGATCCGATATTTAAACATTGTCTTGTCGTTAATCATTGTACTATCATTTAACATATACCTCTTTCCGTCATAGCTTTGTTTGTAGAATTTACCTTACAGAGCCAGGACTTGCTGTTTGGTATTTCTCCTGATTATTTTCACGCCGGTTTCTGTAGTGATTCTATTGCTGGAGATGTTGTCAAAGTGTTAAATGAGTAGCTTGTACCATGTATCTTGTACGAAACGTAAACATACAGATCGCGATGCTCTAAGAGCAAACTGCTTAGAAGCTCAATGGCAGCAAGTAACCAAGCAAAATACACGACCTTATTCATAAGTCGATGCCTCTCTGCTACATACTTGCCTACATACTTAAAATTCTATTGAGAGTAACCGAGGAAGGTGGCACCGTGGTAAGCATACTGGTCTCGCGTTGGGAAGACAATTTCCATGATTTCCATAAATCGCTCCAGGCGAATGCAGAGATGGTTTCTTTGAAAGGGTGCGGCCGATTTCCTTTCACATCCTTGAAACGATCCAAGCTTGTGCTCAGTCTTTAATGATCTCAATGTCGACGGGACGTTAAATCCTAATCTGCCTTCCTTCCTTCTATTGAGAACAAAAATGGTTCAAATGGCTCCGAGCACTATGGGACTCAACGGCTGTGGTCATTAGTCCCCTAAGCTGACGTTGACGCTGGAATGACGAGCCTGTCCTTGGCTCGAGGTTGTACAGTATAGACATACATATGTCATTCCTGCAGTTCCTGTAGGAGAGAGAAATATACATTAACACTCTTGTCGATTGGTCCTGTCTGGTTTTACCTGAAAAAGAGAAAGACACACTCTGTTGAGGGATTAGTAAAACTTAATCCCTCAGCAGGTCAAGCCAACGCGTGGTTGGCCTGTGATGTGGTTGTTGGCCCAGTCCACGGATGAGCCGGTTGCGGGAGTGTTCCGTCCTCTCGTAGAACTTCCTGGCGATGGAGCGGAACCTTTCTCGGAGAGGCAGGATCGCGGTGTCCTCGTGGAGTTGGCGCGTCGAAAAGCGCCTCGGAAGATGCATAGCAGTCTTCAGGGCGCGGTTCTGTATCCGTTGCAGAGTCACAATGTGAGCATCTGCGGCTTTCCCCCAGACCACGGTCGCATACTCTAACAGTGGGCGAACCAATGTTAGGTAAAGCGTGATGCCGTGTTGCGGTGGCAATGACGACTGCGGGTTTAGCAGTGGATACAGGGCGCGGAGGCGTCCAATTGCTCTCCCTTTCACATCACGGATGTGATGCTTCCAGGTGAGCCTGCGGTCTAGGGTAACCCCTAGGTATTTCGCCGTCCCACTCCATGGGATAGGTTCTCCCAAGATTTCGAGCGGGGTAAGCCCTGGCGGCAGAAGTCTTCGAGTGAAGACGACTGCCTGGCTCTTTGTGGTGTTGAATTTCAACCGCCACTTTGTTGCCCATGAGCCCAGGGCGTCGCACCCGCGTTGGAGGCGGTTTCTCAGCACCTGGGCATTCATGCTGCGCGTGAACAGGGCTGTATCATCGGCGTACAGCGCCAGTTCGACTCCTGCCACTTTCGGCGCGTCTGCAGTGTACAGGGAGTACAGCGAGGGGCCGAGAACCGACCCCTGCGGCACCCCTGCACGTATCTGCCGGTCTGTGGACGTACCGTCGTCAGCCCTCACGTGGAAGGTTCGTTCGGACATGTACGACCGCAGCAACGTCATGTGAAACGTCGGTATCCCTTGTTCAAAAAGTTTGAACTCGAGACGGTCGCACCACACCGAGTCAAACGCTCGGGAGACGTCGAGGAACACTGCGCCAAGGAATTCCCTTGTTTCCAGTGCCCTCATGGCCGGTTCTACCACCCGCAACAGCTGGTGGGAAGTGGCATGCTCTTCTCGGAATCCGAACTGCTCGTCCGGGATGATGCCCTCCTGGGTGACGTGTCGCATCAGTCTTCTCGCGTACAGCCTCTCGAAAACTTTCGAGAGGGACGGGAGTAGGCTGATGGGTCGGTAGCTCGATGCCTGGCGTGGGTCCTTGCCGGATTTCCATGCAGAGGGGTAGTCACCCGATCGGAGAATCTCGTTGAAAACATCGGCAAGTTGCCGGTGTAGGCCCGGTGGAAGGTTCTTGAGAAGGAGGTTTGTGACGCCATCGCTGCCTCCGGCCTTCTTGGGGTTCAGCGAGCGAAGTTGCACAGCAACTTCCTCCTCCGTTATCGGCTCGATAACGTCGCCTTTCTCCCTTGCGGAGCGGAAGGCTGGTAGTTGCTCGTGGACTCGCCGTATCTGGTCGTCGTCGATGACGTCGGCCACCGGTGTGAAGTTGGCTGCAAAGGCGTCAGCCAGGACGCTGGCTTTCGCGTCGGGGTCGCTGGCGAAGTCGTTCCCGACCTGCAAAGGCGGTATTCGCTGTCGCCGGCGTAGGAAGGACTTTACCACCCCCCATGCACTGCCATCCTCAGGATTGAGGGTAGACACAAGGTCTTCCCATTCCTGGTTCCGGTGATGCTCGACTGCTGCCTTAATTTCCCATCTCATGCGGTTTAATCGGCGCTTCTTGTCTGGTTGGCGAGTGAGCTGCCATTCACGAAACAGTCTCGGTGATCGCGTCCAGGATAGGGCGCGGTAGCTGTCGCGAGAAGTCTCGTGGTCCTTGGCGACGTCTCGGCGTGGCTTCCTCCGCTGCTCGGAGTATTCTTCGGGTGTAGAATGCTAGGGCGGCGTCTGCCCCTACCACGGCGGGGTTTGGCGCGTCCTCGAGCAGTTCGAGCGCTTTCGTCTGAAAGCGCTCGGCGTCGAGCCTGCGATAGCTCGGACGGCTGTCTGGAAGAGAAGTTCCGGCCACGTCGAGGCCAAAGATGACCGGCACGTGGTCGGAGGAGAGAGCGTTCCGCGTCTCGGGGGTCGCGAAGTGCCCGATGCCCTTCAGAAGGGCAATATCGTGCACGTCGGGCTGTCCCCGTGCAGGGAAGATCGTGGGGTCAAACGGCCCCACGGTGATCGCGCCGTTGCGGTGAACAACGCGGGAGAGGCGGCGCCCGCTGCGGCTAACAGTTCGCGAGTTCCATTCGGTGTGTTTCGCATTGAAATCCCCGGCAATGAAAACTCGCCCCTCCAGCGACAGCAGGACGTCGAAGTCGGCTTCGTCTAGCGGTCTGCTAGGCTTCCGATAGACCGACACGAAAAGACTCTTTCCGGTGGTGTTGACAGCCACTCCTGTGGCTTCCAGCAGTTGAACTCGGTGGTGGCGCAGTGACTTCTTCACGTAGATGGTAGTGCCGCTCCCATGGGTGGCTCTGTCATCTCGGTAGCAGCAAAAGTTTGCTTCTCGCACGTCGACCCCGGGTTTGAGGAAGGTCTCCTGCACAAGACAGATGTCGATCGCCTCGTCCCGTAGGAATTGGCGAAACTTGCCCTGCTGGGGGTGGAGACCCCGAGCGTTGAACGTGCATATGGTTAACCCATAAATATGGTCATTATCCATATTAGGGATGGCTTCTCCCGGCGGTTGCCTGGAGGGCCACCGTCACTGCTCCCACGAGGACTGGTAGCTGCGTCATCAGCTGGTTGAGTGACCGCAGGAGCGCGGCCAGCTCGGTGGTGTCTTCCTTCGCCGTTTCGGGAAGGTTTGACTGCCTTGCGACGTTTCCCGTAGTCGGCAGCGGAGCGGCGCGCTGGGAACGCCCTGCGCGGGCGGCAACCCCTCCTACAGGATTCGAACCTGCGACCGTAGCAGTCGCACGGTTCCGGACTGCAAGACCACCGCGGCCGGCTATTGAGAACAGTCCAGGCCGTTGCTTACAAATGAGTTACATGAAACGATACACAGTCGGCTTGCAATAAAACTATCTACACCGGAGCCCCTTCACCCTTTTCAGGTCGCATACGTAACACGTTTCAGTAGATAAAACAAGAAAAGAAACAATGAGAATCTCATTTGATATTATGGGCAGTTACAGTCACAGCATGTCGATGTTCAATAATTTTGTAGGAAACATAATCTAAGTCTTATACATATTGGTAGCGTTTGAGGAATACTGTTCATATCGTTTGTGACGTAACAACTTTGGTAGAATAGACTTTGTTCTCACCTGCAGCTAAAAATGTTATAATACTTAGTGAGTGTGTGGACGCAGAACCCTGGAGTGTATAGTCACAGTGTGTGGACGCAGAACCCTGGAGTGTATAGTCACAGTAACGTCATGAGAGATCTTTAGCATCAGCAAAAAATGGAATGTTGTCAAACGTCGCTGAGTTGAGGGATAATGCGCTCCTCCACGAGCAGTATATATACTCCGTATTTAAGAAATAGAGGTGTTGTTACGATGCACTGCAGAAATTGTGCTATTTTTTTTTGATAAGTAAGTACAAGAAGGTGCATCCAAAGAAATCGACGAATGTGATACGATTCCAGAGCAGAAACCTCATATACGATGTTGCTATGCACTATAAAGAATAGAAACAGGAATGCTGGGAGATGGGCAGAACACATTACGTTAAGACCTACCAGAGACGATTTACTCCAAGTCTCTCCGACAGACGCATGAAGATGTACCTACCACACACTCAGGGCCTGTTTTATGGTCCAAGGGAAAAAGCGTGTCACCACGTTAAAATTATTGAAGAAGAACATTGTAAGTGAGAATAGCTGTCTATAGGCACATTGGCAAACAGCTTTCGCAGTATTATCAGTCAGATACAGAAGGTTGGTTCTTGAGTTTTTTATATTTACACATCAGATCGTGCCAACCGAAACGAGGGAGCAGCAAAAGACTATCTACAGAAGCAAGAAGATGACATATACCCTCCAACAGAAGTTGTTTCCTTCATCATCGGATGTCATTCCTGTCCTCGGTAGGAAGAAATGGACAAAAATTGGAAGCCTTAGGTGCGATAGCGTATTTGACAAACTGCCTATTGGCTTCTGTCTCGGGTTCTTCGGCCGACGGTCATCTAATGATTTTTCTGAAGTTTCGCCAGCACGAGTGGCTGGCATTGTGCATGCATGCAGCTCTCTGGTATGGACAACCTCCCCTGAGGTGGTTTACAATATCGGAGTCTGTTGTCAGTTGACATTTACTCCACAAGTATAAAGGTAAAATTGACTGGGATTAAAAAGGGTTTGCTAAAACTTGTCTGAACTCGACAGGATAAAATACAATGGGTGCTAGGAAACTAGCGGCGAGAGGAAGAGGAATGTTTGTTCTTCATCTGCTTGACTCTCGGAATAGCAGCGATTATACGCTGCCAGTCGTAATCGGTAAAAATAGGGAAGCGGTTTATAAGGTCCAGGTCCCTCTTAGGAATGACGGCGGTCAGATTTGCAATTGCCCAGCCGAAATCATAAGGCTTATGGGGTAGAGGTGGTTTTGGGACATTGGAGGCGGTAAAAGGGTACGAGGTATTGAGATGCGCGAACGTCTTGTCACGCAATGATTTTGCGACCATCTTCAGCAGTTCTGGCGCAGTGATCTCTGTCTCTGTTGGCGGCGTGTGGACTCCCTCTTCTGTGTCCTGTTCTTGGATGGGCGCAGCAGTTGTGACTTCATCTCCCAGCAGCGGCAGTCCCGCCTTGTCTTCGGAAGGGCGGGCGGGCGTTTCGATGCCTTTGGTCACGTCATCTCGTATTGCTGATGGAGCTGGCTCGGAATCTTGTTTCCGCTGGCCCTCCTCCTTCGAGGAGGGGACAGAAATCTCATTTGCCACATCCATGGGTACTCCTACAGCACACTGCGTTACCGCAGGAGCCGGGAGAGCGTCCGTCTGCGTAGCGATGGTGGCAGTCGTAACTTCTCGTCCCTTGCGAGATTTGCAGGCCAGCAACTCGCGGAGCCGTTGCCATGGCAGATTTGAGAGCAGCAACTGCGTTGGCGACAGGACCGTCGATCTTGTGAATGCAGTGGCGCGACGCGCGGGCAGAGCTTCTTGATTCCTTGTCACCTCTTCTTGCGCAGTAATTCGCCGTCGGTGTGTATGCCGCTCCATCCCGCGGCCACAGCTCTTGAGGTAACTGCAGCCACGGTGGTTGGCGGCGTGAGAACCGCCGCAGTTACAACATGTAGCAGCGGCTTCCCTGGGCTTCGTACAGTCGCGTGTGAGGTGCGGCTTTGCACACTTCAGACACGCGAGTACTCCTGTGCAATCCGCGGCGAAGTGCCCCAACTTGTGACAGCGGAAGCACTGTACAGGTTTCTTCCTCTTCTGCTTGCTGTCCAGTCCAAGCGCTTGGCCCAGGAGGCTAACGATTGCGGCAACTTGTTCTCCTCGTCTTCCCTTCTGGCGTCCAGACATGTTGGCGCGGCGAGCGATAATGCCGGAATCCGCTGGCATTGTCAAAGCTTCACCCTCCATTGCTGGTGGTGAACTGGAGCCGAGCTCGCGGCCGCAGACTATATGTACCTGCCACGCCAACGTCCGAGGGCTTCTCCGCGGTCATTTCCGGTGCGGTTCTCCTCTTGCTACCTGCGACGGTCGTTCGCTGCAGTACGGGAAGCCAGGATCCGTTGACCTTAAGGCTTTCCTCTTTCTTGTTCAAACTGTTCGCGTGTTTTTGTATTTCTACAGCTTCTCTGAACAAGCGCGTGTGATAGTGCTTCTCTACAGCCAGAACTTCCGTGTCGGCGAATTTTATTACGTGGTCGGTCTCATTCAGTGCGTGTTCTGCCACGGCCGATTTCTCCACCTGTCCCAACCTGCAATGTCGCTTATGCTCTTTGATCCTGGTGTTAATGGATCGTCCAGCCATTCCGACATAAACTTTTCCGCATGTGCATGGTATACGTTATATTCCCGACATTGCAAATGGGTCTCTTTTCTCCTTCGCCGATCTAAGACACTCTTTGATCTTCCTTGTCGGTTTGAAAATCGTCTTTACGCCATGTTTGCCCAATATACGGCCGATTCTGTCCGTCACTCTGGGAATGTATGGCAGAAAGGCCGTACCGGACATTTCTTTTTCTGGTTCCTTACTTCGCCGAGTGTTTGGCTCTGTTACACTTCTAATATAATTTGTAGAGTACCCATTGCTCCTCAGGAGTTTCCAGGTGTTGCATTTCTTGTTTGAGGTGTTGCTGCTCACATATTCGTCCTGCTCTCGTTACGAGCGTACTAATCATGCCTCTTTTCTGGCTCGGGTGGTGGTTTGACAGTTTGTGCAGGTATCGGTCCGTGTGTGTCGGTTTTCGATACACGCTGTTT